>NC_091962.1:6676889-6884389 GCF_031021105.1 Erythrolamprus reginae | reverse complement strand
TCTCTGTTTCCCAGATCGGCCGCTCAACGGAGAGCATGATCGATTTTGTGGTGACCGATACCACCCCGGGCACCAACTCATCCGTGGATGGACAGACAGCCCAAAGTACTATATCCCGCTTTGCCTGCCGCGTCATCTGCGAGAGAAACCCTCCCTACACCGCCCGGATTTACGCCGCTGGTTTCGACGCTTCCCGCAACATTTTCCTTGGAGTGAGTGAGTCACCAGGCAGCGTCTTGCGTGTGCGCGCGTGCGTGTAGTCCTCGACTTACGGCGATTCACTTATTGACCGTCCAAAGTCACAACGGCACTGGAAATCGGGACTTACGGCCGTTTTTCACAGTTGCAACTTTTGCAGCATCCCACGTGGTCACGTACGATCAAAATTTGGGCGCTCGGCCATGGGCTCATTATTTATGACCGTTGCAAAGTCCCAAGGGAGGGTGTGTGTGTGACGTGATCCTCCTTTTGTGACCCCCTGAGAAGCAAAGTCAAGAGTCAAGTATACAGATGGAGTTCATGAAGTCTTTCTTGATAAGTTTTATGCTTAAGGCCTTCCACCGTTTTTGTAGCATATCTGTTTGTAGGTGAGGTCTCCAGAACTGGAATACTGTGTTAAATAAATATTTAAATAAATAAATAAATAAAACCTAATCCTACGTAACGTCTAGATCAGTAAGGGGCGGGCATAAGTGCACCAGTGTGCCTTTAATCCCTTGTCCTACTGGGTTTTTTTTACTAGTATCATGTATATAAATATTATTATATCTCTGTATACCACCAATATTATTTATTTATTTGTTTGTTTGTTTGTTTGTTTGTTTGTTTGTTTGTCAAACAAGTATAGTATTATAGTACATATTAACATAACATAACATAAGTAGAACGTAGTAATAGAAAGAATAATAAGACAGTAGGACAAGGATATTAGGCACAAAATTGCCCTTATGCACGCCCCTTACAGACCTCTTAGAAAAGGGGAAAGGTCAATTGTAGATAATGTAAGGTTGAAGAATTTGGGGTTGGGGGAAGCAACAACAGAGTCAGGTAATGAGTTCCAGGGGGTGACCACTCTATTGCTGAAATCGTATTTTCTGCAGTCAAGTTTGGAGCGATTTACATTCAGTTTGTATCTATTACGTGCTCTTGTGTTGTTGTTGTTAAAGGTGAAGTAGTCACGGACAGGGAGTACATTATGATGTATGATTTTATGAACGACAGTTAAATCAGTTCGCAGACGACGTAGTTGTAAATTTTCTAGATTTAGTATTTGAAGTCTGGAGGAGTAGGGTAATTTGTTACGTGAGGAGGAGTGAAGGACTCTTCTTGTGAACTATTTCTGGACTCCTTCGCTTGTATTAATATCTGATATGCAGTGTGGATTCCACACAGGGGAACTATATTCTAGAATAGAATATGTACTTGACTAGATAGATATATAGATAGATAGATGGATGGATGGATGGATGGATGGATGGATGGATGGATGGATGGACGGACGGACGGACAAACAAACAAACAAATTAATTAATAAAAACTAGGTTCACCATCACGGATCTAGAGTCTGGTTGAATTTCACCTGAGTAGGTTTGAGTGAGGAGTAGTGGGGCATTGGCCAACCCGGACCTTAAAACCAGACTTTGATGCCTCGTCTCTCTTTGGCAGGAGAGAGCTGCGAAATGGAGGACCCCCGACGGGCTCATGGATGGCTTGACCACGAATGGCGTGCTTGTGATGCATCCCAACGGCGGTTTCAGCGAAGACTCCACTCCGGGAGTCTGGCGGGAGATCTCGGTGTGCGGGAACGTCTACGCTCTGCGGGACAGTCGCTCCGCCCAGCAGCGGGGAAAGCTGGTAGGTTGGCGATTCGACGGGGACGAGTGGATGACGCCTCGGTAGAGTTATCCACCGAGAGTGGATTACAACTCGGGATTTATAAGGATTAGGAGAAAGAGGAGATTTAGGAGTGCAAAGAGCAAGAAAGATCATTAGGGGACCGGAGGATAGAACATACGAAGGAAAGGTTGAAGGAATTGGGTAGTTTACCGGAAAGAAGGACTACGGAGACATGAAACCAAGGTGGCACAGTGGGTAGAGTGCTGGTACTGCAGGCCACTAAAGCTGACTGATAGATCTGCAGGTCAGCGGTTCAAATCTCATCACCGGCTCAAGGTTGACTCAGCCTTCCATCCTTCCGAGGTGGGTCAAATGAGGACCCGGATTGTGGGGGGCAATAGGCTGGCTCTGTTTTTAAAAAGTGCTAAGGCTAACATGTTTTAAGCCGCCCTGAGTCTAAGGAGAAGGGCGGCATCAAAAAATTGAATGAATGAATGAATGAATGAATGAATGAATAAATAAATAAACAATCTTCCAATAAGATTATTCTATTCTATTCTATTTTATTCTATTCTTTCATTCATTTGATTTTTGTGCCGCCCTTCTCAACCGACGCAGGGTGACTTACAACAGAATAAATACAATAAATACTCAGGCAGTTTGGCAGCAATTATATTTTCTGCAGTTCTGATTCTCCTCTGAAGTCTGTGTCGGTCTTGTTGGGTTGCAGAACCGAACCAGACATTTGCAGAGATGCAGATGACAGATTCAATCATTCTTATGTATGTATGTATGAATAAGGTTTCCTGCCTGAAGTCCGTGTTGGTCTTGTTGGGTTGCAGAACCGAACCAGACAATAGAGGTGCACATGACAGACTCAATCATTCCTTTGTAGGAATGAATGTATGAATGTATGTATGTATGTATGAATTAATGAATGAATGAATGAATGAATGAATAAATAAATAAATAAATAAATTGGGTTTCCTGCCTAAGCAGGGGGTTGGACTAGAAGACCTTCAGGGTCCCTTCCAACTATTAATCTCTCATCTTCTCCCGCAATCCTAGGTGGAAACGGAGTCCAACATCCTGGAGGACGGCTCCCTCATTGACCTCTGCGGGGCCACGCTCCTCTGGCGCACGTCGGAGGGTCTCCTGCGCACCCCGACTTTGCAACAGCTGGAGCTGCTGCGCCAAGAGGTCAACGCCGCCCGTCCCCAGTGCCCCGTGGGCTTCAGCACCTTGGCCTTCCCCAGCCTGGCCCAACGGGGCGTGGTGGAGAAACAGCAGCCGTGGGTCTACATCAACTGTGGCCACGTCCACGGTTTTCACAACTGGGGGTTCCGCAAAGAGAAAGGCGGGCTGGAGCGCGAGTGCCCCATGTGTCGGCGGCTGGGCCCTTACGTGCCTCTCTGGCTGGGCTACGAGGCCGGGCTGTATCTGGACGCCGGACGCCCCACCCACGCCTTCTGCCCCTGTGGCCACGTCTGTTCCGCCAAGACTGTCCAGTACTGGTCGCAGATCCCGCTGCCGCACGGCACCCATGCCTTCCATGCCGCCTGCCCTTTCTGCGGCACCTGGCTGACCGGCCAGCAGGGTTTCGTCCGGCTCATTTTCCAGGGACCCCTTGACTGAGGGGGGACGGGGCAGCGCGGCTCAACCGGCGGAGGAAAACGGTTGGAGGATAAACCACAACCTCCTCGTGGGCCGCCGCAGACCGCTCCATCTCGTCATTTGATTGTAACCAGACTTTGCATCAACCGGACGGCCGCTGCATCTCTTCCCATCCAAGCGTTTTTGGGGTGGGGTGGGGTTGGATTCCGATTCGGGGAGAGACGGACTCTCCTCGGTCCGCCTCCCCGTCCTCAACCCTCCCCGCGACCCAGTCGTTCCCTTCCCACCTAGAACCCGTCTCCGAGAAGCAGGGGTTCGCGCAACGGGGGACTGCCGGAATGGGGACCGTGTCGTTTTGGGTTCCGGAGGGGGAGGGGAGGGCTACGAAAGCCAGCCGATTATCTTCAAACAGGGTATGAATCGACAGAGGAAGCTCGAGTCGAAATCTGTCGCTTGGGCATTGTAGGCGATCTGCACGCCGCCGTCGCGAGATCTCTCGAACCCCCAGGTTTAGGGTTGTTGTTGCGAACCCAGCCGAGATCCGTGTTTGGATCAGAGGGGGGGTGGGCGGGGAGCCCAAGAAGAGCTTTGCTGTTGCTAACACAGATATAGATATATAGATATATATCTCCATTATACGGTGTGGGTCTCTTATTTTACGTACGGTCTCCCGCCTTCGTTTTGTACGGCTCAAGGTGTGGCCTACACCAGGATCCGTATTCAGGGGTGGGCTTCAAAGATTTTAGCAAGGGGTTCTTCTCGGCCCGATTGCTGGGTGGTGGGTGTGGCCTAGTCAGTCTCCGGCACCGGGCCGGGTGCGGGGTAGCTCTCCCAAGGCTCCGGAGGCTTTCCCGAACTTCCACTAGGCCCGTTTTTCGCCCAAGTCTTATTCTTAGTCACTGATGGACTGCTACCAAAACAATAAGTGTTCCGTTCTGGTAGAGATTTTCAGGATATGTGCGCAGCTGCGCGCCTCCAATGGGTGCATGCATGCCCCCCCCCAAAAAAATATTTCACTTCTGCGCATGCGCAGCAAATGATATCTTTTGTGGCCACAGCTGTCACCTGTTCACTGACTAGGAGGTCTGAATCCAGGAAGATCCCCAGGTTGTGATCACCCTGGAATATTATAGATCAGAGTGTGGATGGACTGGTTTTCTATCCCATTACAGGGGAAGGACTTTCCCTTCCAAACTGACCAGCCATCTATTTATTGATTGATTTTATTTATTTATTTGACTTCTATGCCACCCAATCCCGAAGGACTCAGGGCGGCTTACAACAGCGGTATAAGTACAATAAGAATAAATACAAAACAGTAAAAGAAGTTGAACAGTTGACTGTCTTCGGAGAGGGGTGGCATACAAATCTAATAAATTATTATTATAATAAAGTATTTATTATTTATTAATATTAATATCAATATATATTAATATTAATTAATATTATTATTAATAATAAATATTATTGTTTATTATTATTATAAATAATAATAACAACCAACAACAACAACAACAATAATAATTATTATTATCTGAGGTTAAAACATAACAAACTAAAAAAAACATTAAAATAGAGAGAAATAGATGAAATCAGAGTTTAATAAAAAGTTATTATAAAAAGAAAACCACACATATACATACCATTTTTACAGTTGACTATCAAGCTGTGAATTTGTGGCCCCCCAGGCCTGTCGGCAAAGCCAGGTCTTTGTAGCTTTGCGCAGGGCCACCAGGGTGGGAGCAGTACGGATATCAGGGGGAATTTGGTTCCACAAAGCCGGGGCAACCACAGAGAAGGCCTTCCCCTGCAGTCCCGCCAACCTGCATTGCTTAGTCGATGGGACCCGGAGGAGGCCAATCCTGTGAGCTCTTATTGGTCTCTGGGAGGTATGCGGCAAGAGGCGGTCCTGTAAATTCCCGCTCAACTTTTCTTTACAAGTAATTTTGGGGTGGCGGCGTAATCATCCTTTAGTGGACGAAAGAAGAAGAAAGACCATGGCTAGGCCAACTTTTTCCACCTATCCTATGCGGAAGCAAAAACATCGGCGGAAATCGACGACATCGAGCGTCTTCACACAAGATTTCGCTTGCTGCACATGCAGAGAAGTGAAATCTCGCGCCAACGGCCGCGCACCGCCTCTGACAGCATCAGAAGGCGCATTAGTAGTACCGAAGACGGCAGGCCTTGCCTGGACTTAGAGGCCGCGTGGGGACTCCTGGGAGAAGCAGGGTGGGTGTGGCCAGCCAGGAGTGGGATTTGGGGGGTCTTCGACCCGCCCAGAATCTTAGCTACAGGTTCCCCCGAACCCCTGCGAGCCCCCAGCAGCCCATCCCTGTCCTTATTCAGCAACCACCACCACATGAATTGGGCCGAGGGAGAAGGTTAGGCCCAAAGTCACTAAACTGGTTTTCACGCCTAAAACCTTTGCCACCCCATCTAAAATGCCTCTGTTTTAATTTTCTCGTGGAAATTCGGGGACCGTTGGGGGGGGGGTGTCTTCTCTGGATCTAATTAAAACCCTTTGCATTCCTCTTCCAATTGAGAGGGGAAAAAATTACTTTATAATGCGATGTTACTTCTCGGACTCCGTGACTTTAATAAGTGTGGACTTCCACTCCCAGGATTATCCAGTCAGCATGGTGCCTCGGGAATTCTGGGAATTGAATTCCTCCCATGTTAAAATATGCTGGTTGGGGAATTCTGGGAATTAAAGTCCACCCATCTCAAAGCAAGCTGGTTGGGGAATTCTGGGAGTGGAAGTCCAATCTTCTCAAAACAAGCTCACTGGAGAATTCTGGGAATTGAATTCCTCCCATGTTAAAATATGCTGGTTGGGGAATACTGGAAGTTTAAATCCAATCTTCTCAAAGCAAGCTGACTAGAGAATTCTGGGAATTGAATTCCCCCCATGTTAAAACATGCTGGTTGGGGAATTCTGGGCGTTGAAGTCCACCTATCCTAAAGTATGCTGGTTGGAAGTTTAAATCCAATCTTCTCAAAGCAAGCTGACTGGAGGATTCTGGGAGTTGAAATCCTCCCACCTTAAAACATGCGGGCTGGGGAATTCTGGGAGTTGAAGTCCACCCCTCTCAAAGCAAGCTGACTGGGGAATTCTGGGAGTTGAAGCCAACATATCTTAAAGGAGAGGTCTTCAAACTTGGCAACTTTTAAGACTTGTGGACGTCAACTCCCAGAATTCCCCAGCCAGCATAGCTGGCTGGAGAATTCTGGGAATTGAAGCAGTGTTCCCTCTAATTTTTTTGGGGGGTGGGCGGAAAAGTATAGTGTCTGAGCGGCAGTCCCTTCGGGACTGGGCGGCACACAAATAATAAATAAATAAACAAATAAACAAACAAACAAACAAATAAATAAATAAAAAACCCACCCTGTTTTGCCTCAGAGAATTTCAAAATAAAATACGGTACTGTGTGTCTATAACAGTGAGCTCATAATAGGGCAACTCTATCAATATCAAAATGCCCCTTAAATAGTTGAGCTAGTTTCAAACTAGATTTTGATTTTCTTTCTCTCTTCCTTACTCCCATTCTTTTTCTTTCTCTTTTCCTTCCTCTCTTTTTTCTATCTGTTTCTCTCTCTTCCTCTCTCTCTCCTTCCCTCTCACTCTTTCCCTCTCGGCTTCTGGGCAGGTTTGGAAAACTCTGAGTTGATGATGATTTTTAAGTGAGCGATTGCTCACTGCTCAGCTTAGAGGGAACTATGAATTGAAGTCCACTAGTCTCATTAAAGTTGCCAAGATTAAGGACACTTGTTTTAAAGTCTGCTGGCTGAGGAATTCTGGGAATGGAGGTCCGTTCATTTTAAAGCAATCTGACTGGGGAATCCTGGGAGTTGAAGTCCATTCATCTTAAGACATTATAGTTGGGGAATTCCATCTTAAAACATGCTGGCCCAGGAATTCTGGGAGTTGAAGTTCACACATCTTAAAAGTGCCCAGGTTGATAAACATGTGGGGTATGGTTTTTGTAATATCTCTGTGTTCCCCATAACATTCCCCTGTTTTATGCTTCCAAATTAATCAGTGGATTTTTTTTTTTAAGCTGGTAAAAAAGTTGAATTATAACCTCGGCCCGACGTAGGATATTACAACCCAAAAAGTAACTGGAGGTGGAAACTTCACTCCTTGTTGGATAGTGTGTGAAAGCTTTCGTAAGGGTTAAATAAGGTCCAGGAGGGAAGTGTTTTTAATAGGAAAGGGAACACAAGAACAAGGGGACACAATCTGAAGTGAGTTGGGGGAAAGATCAAAAGCAACATGAGAAAATATTATTTGACTGAAAGAGTAGTAGATCCTTGGAACAAACTTCCAGCAGACGTGGTTGGTAAATCCACAGTAACTGAATTTAAACATGCCTGGGATAAACATAGATCCATCCTAAGATAAAATACAGGAAATAGTATAAGGGCAGACTAGATGGACCATGAGGTCTTTTTCTGCTGTCAGACTTCTATGTTTCTATGTTTCTTGGTTATAGGGGGTAAGCTCAGCCATTGAGAAGACCCAAAGGGTGAGGGCAGTGATGGTGAAGCCCTTTTTTCCCTCGGGGGCCGAAAGAGCATGGGCGTGCACTATCGTGCATGTGTGAGTGCCCACATCCATAATTCAATGTCTAGGGAGGGCGAAAACAGCTTTTCCCCCCCAGAGGCTGGAAATGGCCTATTTCCCAACTTCTGGTGGGCCCAGTAGGCTCGTGTTTTGCCCTCCCCAGGTTCCAACGGCTTCCCTGGAACCAGGGAGGGTAAAAACGCCCTCCCCTGTCTTTCCCAAAGCTCTCTGGAAGCCAAAAACGCCCTCCCAGAGCCTCCATGCTGGCCGGCACTCATGCACGTTGGAGCTGAGCTAGGGCAACGGCTCGCGGGTCAGGAGATATGGCTCCATGTGCCACCCGTGCCATAGGTTTGCCGTCACTGGTTTAGGGTTATGAACCTCCAAAGGAAGAAACCAGGGAAAATGCAACACGGATCTCGACTGCAGGACACGCGAAGAGCTTCGCCTTCATCTCAAATGGTGAAGGTGGGATAGAATCAAGTTCTAGTAATATCGCTTTATAAAGCCTTATGGGAATATTGCATCCCGTTTTGGTCAGGTGTTATATAAAAGAAGATGTTGCAGACACTTCTGGAAAGAGGGAAGGGAAACGAAGAAAAGAGAAAAAAAGGATACAGGAAGGAAAAAGCAGGAGAGAATGGGAGGGAAAGAAGGAAGAAAAGGGAAAGGAGAGGAGAGGAGGAAAAGAAGGAAAGAAGGAGGGAGGGAGTGAAAGAAATGGGGGGAAAGGTAGGAATGAGGGAGAGAGGAAAGAAAGAGGGAGGGAGGAAAAAGAAATGGAAAAAAGGAAGGAAGGATACAGGAAGGAAGGAGAATGGGAGGGAAGGGGGAAGAAAATGGAAAGGGAAGGAGGAAAGAAGGAAGGAGAGAAGGAGGGAGGGAGGAAAGAAGGAGGGAGGGAGGAAAAGAAATGGGGGGAAAGGTAGGAATGAGGGAGAGAGGAAAGAAAGAGGGAGGAGGAAAAAGAAATGAAAAAAGGAAGGGAGAAAGGATACAGGAAGGAAGGAGAATGGGAGGGAAGGGGGAAGAAAATGGAAAGGGAAGGAGGAAAGAAGGAAGGAGATAAGGAGGGAGGGAGGAAAGAAGGAGGGAGGGAGGAAAAGAAATGGGGGGAAAGGTAGGAATGAGGGAGAGAGGAAAGAAAGAGGGAGGGAGGAAAAAGAAATGGAAAAAAGGAAGGAAGGATACAGGAAGGAAGGAGAATGGGAGGGAAGGGGGAAGAAAATGGAAAGGGAAGGAGGAAAGAAGGAAGGAGATAAGGAGGGAGGGAGGAAAGAAGGAGGGAGGGAGGAAAAGAAATGGGGGGAAAGGTAGGAATGAGGGAGAGAGGAAAGAAAGAGGGAGGAGGAAAAAGAAATGAAAAAAGGAAGGGAGAAAGGATACAGGAAGGAAGGAGAATGGGAGGGTAGGGGGAAGAAAATGGAAAGGGAAGGAGGAAAGAAGGAAGGAGAGAAGGAGGGAGGGAGGAAAGAAGGAGGGAGGGAGGAAAAGAAATGGGGGGAAAGGTAGGAATGAGGGAGAGAGGAAAGAAAGAGGGAGGAGGAAAAAGAAATGAAAAAAGGAAGGGAGAAAGGATACAGGAAGGAAGGAGAATGGGAGGGTAGGGGGAAGAAAATGGAAAGAGGAAAGAAGGAGGGAGGGAGGAAAAGAAATGGGAAAAAGGAAGAAAGAAAGGATATGGGAAGGAACAGGAGAAAATGGGAGGGAAGGGGGAAGAAAATGGAAAGAAAGGGAAGGAGGAAAGAAGGTAGGAATGAGGGAGGGAGGAAAGGAGGAGGGAGGGAGGAAAAGAAACAGAAAAAAGGAAGGAAGGAAGGATACAGGAAGGAAGGAACGGGAAAGAAAGGGAGGGCAGGGGGAAGAAAATGGAAAGAAAGGGAAGGAGGAAAGAAGGAGAGAAGGAAGGGAGAAGGGAGCAAAAGAAAAAAGATACAAGGAGAAGAATAGTAGGAGAGAATGGGAGGGAAGGAGAGAAAGAAGGAAAAAGGGACAAAAGGAAAAAAGGAAAAAAGATACAAGGAGGAAGAATAGTAGGAGAGAATGGGAAGAAGGAAGAAGGGAGGAAAAGATAAATAAAGGATACAAGGAGGAAGGAACGAAGGAGAGAAGTGGAAAGAAGGAAGGAAAAAGGAAGGAATAGAGGGAAGGAAGGAAGGAGTGGACGGAGGGAGAGAGAAAACAAGATGAGAAGAATTAGGGGGGAAAAAGCCAGCAAAAAGAACGAATCAAGCCAAAAAGGGGAAAAAAAGAAAAGGCCGGCCTTCGGTCTCCCAGCAACGCAGCTATCACCCTCCATTGGCTGGATGCGCCCGGAGGGGCGTGTCCGCCCGATAGCCGAGCCGAATGGCCGAGCCGAGAAGGGGGCGTGGCAGGAAGTTGGGAAGTCTCGCAGGGCGGCGAGCTGCTGCAGGTGAGCGGAGCGGCCGGTCACGTGGGCGCGGGTGCGGGCAGTCTCGTGGGAACGGGAGCACGCGTGTACACCCACCCGGGTACTCTTGACCTCGGACCCGCCCTCGGGGCAATCCTCGAAGTCGGTGGAGATCTCAGGAGGGCGGGTCGCCTGGAAGCCCTCTGGGTTTCAAAAAAGCAAGTTTCTGGTCCTCGTGGTTTTGGAGAGGCAGGTGGGATTCACCGCAGAGGAAGCTGGTGGCCTGTGGATCGTGGGGAGGACAATTTGGGATGGCAAAGGGGATCGCCAGCCTGTTGGACAGGCAAATCCCTTCCCCACCCGCCTCCCCTGGAAATGGCTGGCAGGGAAGGGAAGGACTTTGTCCCAAAGAGGCTTCATTGATTTTATTTCCTCCCAAGAGTGCAACTGGACTTTCTGGTTGGGTTTTTTCCCCCCCTCCCTTTTGAAGACGTTTCGCTTCCCAAACCCAAGAAGCTTCTTCCGTTCTGACCGTTTCCCACCGTGCAAGTCAGAACGGAAGAAGCTTCCTTGAGGGGAGAAGCGAAACGTCTTCAAAGAACAAAAAAAAAACCCACCCAGAAAATCCAGTTGCAATCTTGTGGGAGGAAAAAAAAAAGTACTTTTTGGGAGAACCACGAGTGAGTTGAGAGGACTTTGTTTAGGTAACGCAGGGCGCAACCTGCTCCTTGTAAAGCCATATAAAAATTGCCCCCTGTTTAGGAAAATGTTAGAATATGAAAACATGGGTTTGGGGTTTTTTCCACTTTTTCTTCTTCTTTTCCAGGTTTAAAGCAACAGATTTTATGTCTGGCAGTTGCTACTTGAATTCAGGAAGAATCTGAGGTATTGGGGACGGGCTAAGGAAAAAGGGTCCCTTCCTTCTTTCCTTCCTTCCATTCATCCTTCTTTCCATTCTTCCTTCCTTTCTTTCATCCTTCCTCCTTCCTTCCTTCCTGTCATCCTTGCTTCCCTTCCTTCCTTCTTCCTTCCTTCTATTCTTCCTTATTTCCTTCCTGTCATCCTTCCCTCCCTCCTTCCTTCTTCCTTTCTTTCTTCCTTCCATTCATCCCATCCTCCCTCCCTTCTTCCTTCATTCCTTCCATTCCTTCCTTCTTTCTTATCATCCTTCCCTCCCTTACCCCTCCCTCCTTGTTTCCTCCCATTCATCCTTCCTTCCCTCCCTCCTTCTTCCCTCCTTTCTTCCTCACATTAATCCTTTCCTCCCTACCTCCATGTATCCTTCCTTCCTTCATCCTTTCTTCTTTCCATTCATCCTTTCCTTATTCCTTCCTTCTTTCCATTCTTCCTTCCTTCCTTCCTTCCTGTCATCCTTGCTTTCCTTCCTTCCTTCTTCCTTCCTTCTATTCTTCCTTCTTTCCTTCCTGTCATCCTTCCCTCCCTCCTTCCTTCTTCCTTTCTTTCTTCCTTCCATTCATCCTATCCTCCCTCCCTTCTTCCTCCCTTCTTCCTTCCTTCCTTCCATTCCTTCCTTCTTATCATCCTTCCCTCCCTTCCCCCTCCCTCCTTCTTCCTTCCTTTCTTCCTCCCATTCATCCTTTCCTCCCTACCTCCATGTATCCTTCCTTCCTTCATCCTTTCTTCTTTCCATCCATCCTTCCATCCATCCTTCCATTCATCCTTTCCTTCCTCCTTCCTTCCTTCCATTCATCCTTCCCCTTCCCCTTATTTATTGATTTTTTTATCCTGACTTAATTTTATTAATAAGTAACTCAATGCAGCAAATATGTTCAATGCACTTCCTATTTTCCCCACAACAACCCTGTGAGGTGGAATGGGTTGGAGAGGGGGAGTGACCTAAAGTCACCCACCCAGTTTTCATGCCTGGTGATTGACCCAAAGTCCTCCACTTGGTTTTGACAAAATTGAACGGGTCCAAAGACGGGCTACAAGAATGGTGGGAGGTCTTAAGCATAAAACGTACTGTATCAGGAAAGACTTCATGAACTCAATCTGTATAGTCTGGAGGCAGAAGGAAAAGGGGGGACATGATCGAAACATTTAAATATGTTAAAGGGTTAAATAAGGTTCAGGAGGGAAGTGTTTTTAATAGGAAAGTGAACACAAGAACAAGGGGACACAATCTGAAGTTAGTTGGGAGAAAGATCAAAAGCAACATGAGAAAATATTATTTTACTGAAAGAGTAGTAGATCCTTGGAACAAACTTCCAGCAGACATGGTTGATAAATCCACAGTCACTGAATTTAAACATGCCTGGGATAAACATATATCCATCTTAAGATGAAATACAGAAAATAGTATAAGGGCAGACTAGATGGATCATGAGGTCGTTTCTGCCATCAGTCTTCTATGTTGCTATGTTTTCATGCCTAAGGCAGGACTAGAACTCGCCGTCTCCTGGTGATTGGCTAAAAGTCACCCAGCCAGCTTTCATGCCTAAGGCAGGACTAGAACTCACAGTCTCCTGGTAATTGGCTCCAAGTCAACCAATCAGCTTTCATACCTAAAGCAGGACTAGACTTCATTGTCTCCCAGTCTCCAGCCTGGTGCCTTAACCACTAGACCAAACTGTCTCTGTTTTTATCTTTATAATAAAGACGTTTTTATAGGAAATTACCTACCGTGACTGGGCTGAAGGACGATGCCTCAGTTTCCTCCATTTTTCCAGGTTGGCGTCATGGTGGACTCTCACTACGTTTTACCCAACGACATTGGGATCGCGGCCTTGGATTGTGCCGAAGCCTTTGAGCTGTTGTCCCCGGAAGAGAAACTCTATGCTCACTACTTGTCACGAGCTTGCTGGTACGGGGGACTGGCGGTCCTGTTGCAAACGTCCCCGGAATCTCCCGCCATTTACGTCCTCCTCTCCCGCATCTTCCGAACCCAGGACCCGAGTGAGTTACAAGAGGTGGCCCGTTCGCTCGGCATCGCGGATGAAGAATATCAGGTAAGCAATCAATCGGAAGGCGGCTGGGAGGGATCGTGGAGGTCTTCTAGTCCAGCTCCCTGCTCGAGCAGGAGACGGTGTCCCATTTCAGACAAGTGACCGGCCCTTCTCTTCTTAAAATCAATCGGTCAATCAAAATAGATCTGGAAGGGACCTCGGTGGTCTTCTAGTCCAGCTCCCTACTCAAGCAGGAGAACTCTTGGGAGCCGCACCGAGTCTTCGGAAAAGGGCAGCATACAGATCTAATAATTAATAATAATAATAATAATAATAATAATAATAATAATAATAACTTATAGCAGTGATATAAGGCCGCACCCATAATGCAATGCCCCCCCGGCGTTTACACTGCCCCCATGCATGTGTAACCTGCCCCGTTCTGAACCGCCTCCACTGTACATCCGCGCACAAGTACCCCTATCCCCCGCAGCACCCTATTTTGGGCCTAGCAGGCCTCCCTGAAGCCTCCAGAACCCATTTCCGGACTTCTGGTAGGCCTGTTTTCCACTCTCCCCAGGCTCCAGAGGATTTCCTGGAGCCTGGAGAGGGTGAAAAACAGGCCTCCTCAGGCCCTCCAGAGGCTCTCTGGCAGCTGGAAAAAGCCCATTTCCGGACTTCCGGTAGGCCTGTTTTTCACTTTTCACCCTCCCCAGACTCTGCAGGCTTTCCTAGAGGCTGGAGAGGGCGAAAACTGCCGCGTCAGGCCCTCCGGAGGCTTTCTGGTGGCCAGAAAAGGCCCATTTCCAGGATTCCTGAAGGCCCATTTTTGCCTTCCCAGAGCCTCCGGGCAAACTGGCATTTAAAATAGTCCTCATGGAGACTCTTGGGAGGGGAAAGGCGGTGTGGGCGGGCCTGCTCACATGCATGCGCAGTAGAGGTGACCTAGGGCAACAGCTCACTTGCCCACTGAGATGGCTGCGCATGCTGCAGGTTCACCATCATGGACCTATACCATGGGTAGGCAAAGCTGGCTCTTCTATGACTTGTGGACTTCAACTCCCAGAATTCCTGAGCTGAGATGATTGGCTCAGGAATTCTGGGAGTTGAAGTCCACAAGTCATAGAGGAGCCAACTTTGCCTACCCCTGACCTATACCATGTCTTCTTTAAATCCCGTGATGACTTCTGGCGGCAAGCTGTTCCACTGGTTAACTGTCTCAAGTTTCTCCTCAGTTCCAAGTTACTTCTCCCTTTGATTAGGTTTCCCTCCATTGTTTCTTGTCTTGCTTTCTGCTTCTTTGGAAAATAAATTGTCTCCCTCTCCTTTGTGGCAGCTCCTCAAATACTGAAATACTGCTATTATGTCATCATTAATTCCTCTCTTCTCTAGATTGTCCAAACCCAATTCTTCATATATACAATCTGAAGTTAGTTGGGGGAAAGATCAAAAGCAACATGAGAAAATATTATTTCACTGAAAGAGTAGTAGATCCTTGGAACAAACTTCCAGCAGACGTGGTTGGTAAATCCACAGTAACTGAATTTAAACATGCCTGGGATAAACATCCATCCATTGTAAGATGAAATACAGGAAATAGTATAAGGGCAGACTAGATGGACCATGAGATCTTTTTCTGCCGTCAGTCTTCTATGTTTCTCTGTTTCTATATTCTTCATATATTTTAGTCTCCAGTCCCTTAAATCATCTTGGTTGCTCTTCCCTCACTCTCTTTCCAAAACCTCAACGTAATAATAATTAATAATAATTTATTAGATTTGTATGCCGCCCCCTCTCTGAGGACTCTTTTTTGTAATTTTGCAAACATCTTTTTGTAATGTGGTGACCAAAACTGGATGCAGTATTCCCAGTTTGGCCTTTCTAAGGTTTAATAAAGCGGTACTAATACCTCATGTGGTTTTGATTCTAGGCCTTTGTTCGTGCAACCAAGGATCGTATTCGCTTTTACAAATCCAATTAAATCTTACATCTTTTGGTTGCTACTGGACATGGCTGGCTCATATTTCAATGACCGTACACTAGGACTCCATGGTTCCTCTCATGGTTACTGGTTTCGAGTCACTTAAACACAGTTGCTTAAACTTCGGAGTCTTTGGAGAAGGGTGGCATATAAATTATTATTATTATTATTATTATTATTATTGTCATTGTTTCACATTTAATGACCGCACAATCCTTGGTCCTTGGTAATTTTTCACATTTAATGACTGCACAATCCTTGGTCCATGCGATCCAAATTTGGACTCCATGGTCCATCTCATGGTTACTGGTGGTTTTGAGTCACAGTTCGGAGTCTTTGGAAAAGGGCGGTATATAAATTTTATTATTATTATTATTATTATTATTATTATTGTTGTTGTTGTTGTTGTTTGTTGATGTTGATGTTGTTAATAATAATAATAATAATAATAATAATAATAATAATAATAATAATAATAATAATAATATAATGGGTTTTCTTGCCAAAGTAGAAAACTTTGCTACATTATTTGATGCCTGCGACAATTTTATACCTCATGATTCTTAACAAATGTACACTGCTCAAAAAGAAATAAAATAAAGGGAACGCTTAAACAACACACTATAACTCCAAGTAAATCAAACTTCTCTGAAATCAAACTGTTCACTTAAGAAGCAACGTTGATTGACAATCAATTTCACATGCCGTTGTGCAAATATTTCCTTTATTCAGATCTAGGGTGTGTTGTTTGAGTGTTCCCTTTATTTTTTTTGAGCAATGTATATTTTCTTTTAGAGCAATTCCTTGTGTGTCCTCATTTGGCCAATAAAAAATTCTGTTCTATTCTATTAAATTTCGTGTTTTTTGAAAGGATCCCTTTTTTAAGTCTGTCAAGATCCTTTTGGATCCTGAGCTTGTCTTCTGGGGGGGTCGGCGACTTCTGCCAGGTTAGCGTCGTCTGCCAATTTGATGAATTTCCCTTCTATCCCCCTCAGTCATTTAGGTCAATACTGAAGAGTATTGAGCACAATTTTGTGGTAAAGTACTGGAGATCATTTTTATTTCTTTTCCTTGCTTTCTGTTGACGTCAATTTTGGATAAAAATTAAGCTCTGGTTTTGTAAATAAAATGGATTTTCTCCCTTGCAGGCATTTCTGGTTTACACGGCGGCCATTTATGCCAATATGGGCAACTACAAGTCCTTTGGGGACACCAAATTTGTTCCCAGTCTCCCTAAGGTGAGCGCTGAAAAAAAGTCTAATAATTAACTTTTTAACATCTTTCCTTCAGCCAATCAGAAAACTCTTTAGACCTCATTGGGCAAGGGTTTGATGGAGGGGGCGGAGTCTTGCCAGTGGCTCCGCCCCTCTTTGGCCTTAAATATTTTTACTTTTATGTTTATTTATTGTCATTTTTTCCCTCAGGTCCAGTTTGAATTCTTTATTTTCATTTTCAATTTGTTTCAAAGGTTTGTTTTTTTTCATTCTTCTTGCTTACTTTGATTTCTGATATACTATATATTTTTAGTCCTGATTTTTTTTCCCACCTCACTTTCATTGGCTTTCTTTTATTTTTATTTATTTTTTATTTCTTTTAATTATTACTTTCCTCCTCATTATTTGTCTTCGGAGAGGGGCGGCATACAAATCTAATAAATTATTATTATTATTATTATTATTATTATTATTATTATTATTATTTCAGTTTTGCATCACTAATTTGAGGTTCTTTTGTTTGTCGTTTTGGTTTTCTTTTAGCTTTCATTTTTATTCTCTCTCATAATTCCTTTCCTCACCTTTATTTGTATTTTATTTCATTTCCCCCCCATTTATATGCCGCCCCTCTCCGAAGACTCGGGGTGGCTAACAACAATATAAAAAGACAATGTAAACAAATCTAATATTAAAAATAATCTAAAAAACCCCAATTTAAAGAACCACTCATACATACAAGCATACCATGTATAAATTCTATAAGCCTAGGGGGAAGGGGAAAATTTCAATTCCCCCATGCCTGACGACAGAGGTGGGTTTTAAGGAGCTTGCAAAAGGCAAGGAGGGTGGGGGCAACCCTGATCTCTGGGGGGAGCTGGTTCCAGAGGGTCGGGGCCGCCACAGAGAAGGCTCTTCTCCTGGGCCCCGCCAAAGGACATTGCTTAGTCGACGGGACCCGGAGAAGGCCAACTCTGTGGGACCTAACCGGTCACTGGGATTCGTGCGGCAGAAGGCGGTCCCGGAGATATTCTGGTCTGATCCCATTGCTAATTTGAGGGATTTTTTTGTTGTGATTTTGGTTTTCTTTTAGTTTCCATTTTATTCCTTTCCTTTGTTTTTCATTTTCATTTTGCTCTAGTTTCAATTTAATTTTTCTTTCGTTTTCCTCTTCGTTCTTCTTTTTCATATTTATTTTGACCCTTTTCATTTGGATTTTTGTTTTAATTTTTAGCAATAGCCCTTATAGACTGCTTTACAGGCCTCTCTAAGTGGTTTGCAGAGTCAGCCCCCGCCAACAAAAAATAGCAATAGCATTTATTATTATTATTATTATTATTATTTATTATTATTATTTATTAGATTTGTATGCCGCCCCTCTCCGAAGACTTGGGGCGGCTCACAACAGTAATAAAAACAATATAGTAGTGGAACAAATCTAATATTAAAAAACATATAAAACCCTATCATTGTTTTTTTTAAAAAACCAAAAAAACCAAACAGCACATTCATACCAAACATAAAGTATTAAAAAAAGCCTGGGGGAAAGGTGTCTCAACTCCCCCATGCCTGGCAGTATAAGTGAGTCTTGGAGTAGTTTACGAAAGACAGGGAGGGTGGGGGCAGTTCTAATCTCCAGGGGGAGTTGGTTCCAGAGAGCCGGGGCTGCCACAGAGAAGGCTCTTCCCCTGGAGCCCGCCAAACGACATTGTTTAGTCGACAGGACCCGGAGAAGGCCAACTCTGTGGGACCTTATCGGTCGCTGGGATTCGTGCAGTAGCAGACGGTTCCGGAGGTACTCTGGACTTCATTGTGTTTTTATAGCCCTCTCCAAGCAGTTTACAGAATCAGCATATTGCCCCCAACAATCTGCATCATCATTTGACCTATCTTGGAAAGATGGAAGTTAAGTCAACCTTGACTCTATTTTATCTTTTTACTTTATCTTTTGTTTCTTTTTTTCCCCCCTAGGAAAACCTGAAGAAGGTGGTGTGGGCGAGCCAAGCATTTTTGGAAAACCCGGAAGAGATGGAAGCTTTGTGGAAGAGCTGCGAGAAGCTAATGTATTCCCTGGAGCCCCTTCAGAGGCACTTAGGGCTCAGTGGGGAGGTATTGTCCTTGGGCCCATCTGAGTCCCATTTCTAAGCAGAGGGGTGGAAATCGGCCATTTGGGGTGAGGGATGGGTCTCTGACATCCATGCCTGGAACTCTCAGGGTACCTCTCCTTTTTCTTAGGGGGTTTCCACATACTTCTCTGCAAATTGTTCCATGAAAGATGCAAAACTGGCTCAGAAATTCCTGGATTCTCAGGTACGGTAGGAATTTTAGGAATTTTATTTATTTTATTTTATTTATTTATTTTATTTTATTATTTTATTATTTATTTTATTTTATTTTATTTTATTAGATTTGTATGCCGCCCCTCTCCGTAGGCTCGGGGCGGCTAACAACAATAATAAAAACAGCATGTAACAAATCTAATATTTAAAACCACAAAAAAACCCTTATTAAAAACAAAACACACACGCAAACATACCATGCATAAATTGTATAGGCCTTGGGGGAAATGAATATCTCAGTTCCCCCACGCCTGACGGCAGAGGTGGGTTTTAAGGAGCTTACGAAAGGCGAGGAGGGTGGGGGCAATTCTGATCTCTGGGGGGAGCTGGTTCCAGAGGGTCGGGGCCGCCACAGAGAAGGCTCTTCCGCTGGGTCCCGCCAAATGACATTGTTTAGTTGACGGGACCCGGAGAAGGCCAACTCTGTGGGACCTAATGGTCGCTGGGATTCGTGCGGCAGAAGGCGGTCCTGGAGATATTCTGGTCCGATGCCATGAAGGGCTTTATAGGTCATAACCAACACTTTGAATTGTGACCGGAATTTGATCGGCAACCAATGCAGACTGCGGAGTGTTGGTGTGACATGGGCATATTTGGGGAAGCCCATGATTGCTCTCGCAGCTGCATTCTGCACGATCTGAAGTTTCCGAACACTTTTCAAAGGTAGCCCCACGTAGAGAGCGTTACAGTAGTCGAGCCTCGAGGTGATGAGGGCATGAATGACCGTGAGCAGTGACTCCCGGTCCAGATAGGGCCGCAACTGGTGCACCAGGCGAACCTGGGCAAACGCCCCCCTCACTACAGCTGAAAGATGCATTAACACGAAGTGCAAAGTGTTAATAACACTTTAGAAACATAGATTGACGTCAGAAAAAAAACCTCATGGTCCATCTAGTCTGCCCTTCTACTATTTCCTGTATTTTATCTTAGGATGGATCTATATTTATCCCAGGCATGTTTAAATTCAGTTCCTGTGGATTTACCAACCACGTCTGCTGGAAGTTTGTTCCAAGCATCTGCTACTCTTTCAGTCAAATAATATTTCCCCCCGTTGCTTCTGATCTTTCTCCCAACTAACCTCAGATTGTGCCCCCTTGGTCTTGTGTTCACTTGGAATACTGCATTCAGTTTTGATTGCCACGATGTAAAAAGGATGTTGAGACTCTAGAAAGAGTGCAGAGAAGAGCAACAAAAATGATTAGGGAATTAGAGGCTGAAACATATGAAGAACGGTTGCAGGAACTGGGCATGGCTAGTTTAATAAAAAGAAGGACTAAGGGAGACATGATAGCAGTGTTCCAATATCTCAAGGGCTGCCACAAGGAAGAGGGAGTCCAGCTATTCTCCAAAGCACCTGAGGGTAGAACAAGAAGCAATGGGTGGAAACTAAACAAGGAGAGAAGCACCCTAGAATTAAGGAGAAATTTCCTGAAAGTAAAAACAATTAATCAGTGGAACAGCTTTCCTCCAGAAGTTGTGAATGCCTCAACACTGGAAGTTTTTAAGAACATGTTGGATTTGTCTGCAAGGTTTCTTGCCTAGGCAGTGGGTTGGACTAGAAGACCTTCAAGGTCCCCTCCAACTCTGTTATTCTATTCTATTTTATTCTATTCTATTCAATCCTCTCTCTCAGCCAAAACCACCTCACAGGGTGGTTATTGTGGGAAAAATAGGAGGAGGAAGGGTTATTAGGTGTTGTTAGCTGCATGGAGTTATTTATAAATATAATAATGACGGTTAGAAAAAAAATTACCTTTTTCCAATGCTTGATTCTTTTCTTATGTAGAACATCAGCGCATACAACACCCGGCTTTTCAAAACAGAAACCGGAGGGAAAACCAGCTACGAAGTCCGTTTGGCTTCAGTTCTTCTGGATGGTAATGACTGAAGCCTCCCTCCACCTCTTCTTCTCCCTCTTGGTTGACTGCTATGGTGTCCCCTAAACAAAAAACATTAATATTATTAATTAACATTAAAAACATTGCCCCCAAGATGTGAATACATTCAGGTAGCCCTCGACTTGCCATCTGTCATTTAGCTCAGTTAATTCAGAAGATATCTTCTCATTCCTTGGTATCATCTGTTTGTTTACAAGATTTTCATATTGCTCTTTACCGCCCAGAAGGCATAGGGCATTACCAAATAATAACCTATCCAGTAGAGAGAAGGTAATCTCTGTACTCATATCTTTATTGTTTACTATCTATTTTATATCTATCTTATCTATCTATCTATCTATCTATCTATCTACCTACCTACCTACCTATTCATTCGATTTTTTTAATGCCGCCCTTCTCCTTAGACTCAGGGCGGCTTACAACAAGTTAGCAATGGCACTTTTTAACAGAGCCAGCCTATTGCCCCCACAATCGGGGTCCTCATTTTACCCGCCTTGGAAGGATGGAAGGCTGAGTCGACTTTGAGCCGGTGATGAGATTTGAACTGCTGACCTACAGATCTAGCAGTCAGCTTTAGTGGCCTGCAGAACTGCACTCTACCCACTGCGCCACCTCGTCTCCTTATATATATATACACACAGACACAAATATATGGGTCTGCACATATATTTTTCCATTACAAATAAATTATACATTTATCAATTTTATATGTACATACGTATACCACACACACACACATCAGTCATGTACATAGATAGATAGATAGATAGATAGATAGATAGATAGATAGATAGATAGATAGATAGTTAGATAGATAGTTAGATAGATAGTTAGATAGATAAGATAAGATAAGATAGATAGGATAGATTTGATAGATAGATAGATAGATAGATAGATAGATAGATAGATAGATAGTTAGATAGATAAGATAAGATAAGATAGATAGGATAGATTAGATAGATAGATAGATAGATAGATAGATAGATAGATAGATAGATAGATAGATAGTTAGATAGATAGTTAGATAGATAGTTAGATAGATAGTTAGATAGATAAGATAAGATAAGATAGATAGGATAGATTTGATAGATAGATAGATAGATAGATAGATAGATAGATAGATAGATAGATAGATAGATAGATAGTTAGATAGATAAGATAAGATAGATAGGATAGATAGATAGATAGATAGATAGATAGATAGATAAGATAAGATAGATAGGATAGATTAGATAGATAGGATAGATAGATAGATAGATAGATAGATAGATAGATAGATAGATAGATAGATAAGATAGATAAGATAGATAGGATAGATAAGATAGATAGGATAGAGTAGATAGATAGGATAGATTAAATAGATAGATAGATAGATAAGATAGATAGGATAGATAGGATAGATTAGATAGATAGATAGATAAATAGATCGATAGATAGATAGATAGATAGATAGATAGATAGATAAGATAGATAGGATAGATTAGATAGATAGATAGATAGATAAGATAGATAAGATAGATAGATAGATAGATAGATAGATGATAGATAGATAGATAGATAGATAGATAGATAGATAGATAGATAGATAGATAGATATCAGATGTAGATACATATAGATATATATGAATTGGTAAAATTGATACATGTGTGTTTGTTTGGGGGGGGGTGTTTATACACACACAATTCATATATTCATATTCATATACACATACATGTATCATTTTTATACATACACATATAGATATATCAATTATTTTTCATCCATCAGTATTTATGTCCCTGATAGTCTCTCTCCATTATGGCCATAAGTAGAGGACTCTTTCTGTTCTGTCCTTTTCTTAAGTCAAGGAGAGAATATATTTATCCTGTTTCCTCCAAAACAAGACATCCCCTGATAATAAGCCCAAGCTGGCTTTTGAGTGCATGGCAGTAAGGCCAAGCACTTATTTCAGGGTTCAAAAAATATAAGACTGTTCAGGGTTCAAAAAATATAAGATCTATCTCATCTTATTTTGGGGAAAACATGGTATATGTGTGTGTATGTGTATAGATATATGCGTGTGTGTGTATACTTTATATAAAATGTACACATGTATATACACATATACATATATAAATTATACACATACATATATCCATATCTATCTAATCTTATCTATCGGTAATCCTTGACATACAATCACAATTGAGTCTAGAGTTTATGTTGCTAAGTGAAAAATTTGTTGTTAAATGAGTATCCTGATGGTTTAAGTCAGTGGTTCTCGACCTGGGGGTCGGGACCCCTTTGGGGGTCGAATGACCATTTCACGGGGGTCGCCTGAGACCCTGGGAGAAAAGACAAATTTCTCCTGGTATTAGGAACTAAAGCTTCTATTCTGGCATCTTGGAACGTATTTTTACAATCCGACCAATCAGGCGTTTACAGTGGGGGTGTCTCTCTGACCTTCCTGCCAATCAGCTCAAAGCTCTGTTGGGAGAATTGGCGCTAGACTTATGGTTGGGGATCACCACAACACGAAGAACTGTATTAAGGGGTTGCGGCCTTAGAAAGGTTGAGAACCACTGGTTTAAGTGAATCATTGACTTTGCTTATCGAAAGGTCAAAAAAGGAACACTGCAACCCATCATAATTGTGAGTCAGTTGCCAAGCAACAGGATGGTAATCGTGGCGGTGCCGCAACAGTTTGAAAAAGGGTCATCGGTCATTTTTTTTTTCTGTGAGGTGGTCGCCAAATGAACCGTTGTAAGTTGAGATCTTTAAAAATGCTGAATCCTTTCTCTCTTCAGAACCCCAACTTGATGAGGTGTCGGCCAAAACGAAGCAATTCCAGTTTGAGGGCTGCACGTTTACTGTCACGCGAGGCGATTACAGCCCAATTCTGAAGAGGGTTGTGGAGAATTTGCAGAAAGCTCAGGTAAAGAACGAGCGGGAGGGATTTTCTGTGGATTATGGGTTATCAGCTCCCTTCCGAACAAAATATCTCAATCTTGTAAGCTCACGTGTCCTTTTCAAACCCGTGAAGGCCTGAAAGGAAACAATCCTTCCCTCATGTCTGTGGAGACTCTCCGTTGTCCAAAAGGTGCTTTTTTAAAAAAGGCAACTGGACTTTCTGGGGTTTTTTTTTTCTTTTGAAGACATATCACTCCTCATTTAGGAAGCTTCCTCGGTTCTGACTGGATGGTGGGGAATGGAAGGATTGATTCTCCTTGCAGACAAAGCTGGTCATTTGCATCCTTTTAGAGAGCCGTTGAGGCCACTTGAAGGTTTATCTGTCTCCTCAAGGTCACCTGAGTGGCGCAAATGCTTCCTGTAGTCTGCATTTTTTCTCATAATAGCCCATATGCCTCAATTCTGACTAGAAACAGGGGTAGGCAAAGTTGGCTCTTCTATGACATGTGGACTTCAACTCCCAGAATTCCTGAGCTAGCATGACTGGCTCTGGAATTCTGGGAGTTGAAGTCCACAAGATAGTACACCCTCATTTGGTGGAGGGACCGAATGATTGTTGTTGGGTGGCAGGAGCACATATCACTGTTTTGTGTTGTGTGTATTTGTTTATATTATTATTATTATTATTATTATTATTATTATTATTATTATTATTAATTAGATTTGTACGCCGCCCTTCTCCAAAGACTTGGGGCGGCTCACAGGATACAAAAGCAACACAGCAACAAATCTAATTAATTAAAAATTACTCCTAAAATCCCATATATAATAAAATCAGTCAGCCAATTCATTCACAACCACACCTTACATCTCATAAACAGAGGAAGGGGGCTTGATCTAATTGCCCCATGCCTGGAGCTATAATGAGTTTTGAGGCTCTTGCGGAAGGCGAGGAGGGTGGGGGCAGTGCGAATCTCTGGAGGGAGCTGATTCCAGAGGGCCAGGGCTGCCACAGAGAAGGCTCTTCCCCTAGGCCCCACCAGGCGACATTGTCTAGCCGATGGGACCCAGGGAAGGCCAACTCTGTGGGACCTAACCGGTTGCTGGGATTCATGCGGCAGAAGGCGGTCCCATACGTAATCTGGTCCGATGCCATGTAGGGCTTTATAGGTCATCTCCAACACTTTATTATAAAAATCAATAAATTTTTATTATTATTTTTTTAAAGAGCCAACTTTGCCTACTCCTGGATTAGATCATTCTGGGAGTTGAAGTTCAGCAATCTTAAAAACACGGTTTTGGTTAACATAAGAACCTAAGAAGAGCCAAGCTGAATCGGGTCAAAGCCCATCGAGTCCAGTATTCTGTGTCACACAGTGGCCCACCAATTGTCCATGGGGATCTTGAGCAGAAAAAGAAGGCAAAACCTTCCCTTTCCCTTGACCCCCAACATAGAAACATAGAAACATAGAAGACTGACGGCAGAAAAAGACCTCATGGTCCATCTAGTCTGCCCTTATACTATTTCCTGTATTTTATCTTACGATGGATATATGTTTATCCCAGGCATGTTTAAATTCAGTTACTGTGGATTTACCAACCACGTCTGCTGGAAGTTTGTTCCAAGGATCTACTACTCTTTCAGTGAAATAATATTTTCTCACGTTGCCTTTGATCTTTCCCCCAACTAACTTCAGACTGTGTCCCCTTGTTCTTGTGTTCACTTTCCTATTAAAAACACTTCCCTCCTGAACCTTATTTAACCCTTTAATATATTTAAATGTTTCGATCATGTCCCCCCTTTCCCTTCTGTCCTCCAGACTATACAGATTGAGTACATGAAGTCTTTCCTGATACGTTTTATGCTTAAGACCTTCCACCATTCTTGTGGCCCGTCTTTGGACCCGTTCAATTTTGTCAATATCTTTATGTAGGTGAGGTCTCCAGAACTGAACACAGTACTCCAAATGGGGTCTCACCAGCGCTCTATAGAAGGGGATCACAATCTCCCTCTTCCTGCTTGTTATACCTCTAGCTATGCAGCCAAGCATCCTACTTGCTTTTCCTACCGCCCGACCATACTGCTCACCCATTTTGAGACTGTCAGAAATCACTACCCCTAAATCTTTCTCTTCTGAAGGTTTTGCTAACACAGAACTGCCAATGCAATACTCAGATTGAGGATTCCTTTTCCCCAAGTGCATTATTTTACATTTGGAAACAAATGATACCCCACAAATGATACCCAAGGGAATCCTGCCTGCCTCAACCAACATAGTGGTTGGGTGAACATCAACTCCCAGAATACCCAAGCTTACAGTGCTGGCTGAGGCATTCTGGGAGTTGAAGTCCACCCGCCTGTAAAATGACTTAACTTTGAGACGCAGTGTTTGGCAGCCTCTCGATGTTTCTTCCCCAGAAACATACCTCCAGGCCCGTTCAGACGGAGATGTTGGAGCACTACGTAACCAGCTTCAGGCAGGGCTCCATCGTGGCGCACAAAGAAGGCTCTCGCAGCTGGATTCGCGACAAAAGTCCCATCGTGGAAAGGTGAGCTCGGAAAGCAATCAATGTCCTTCCTTGGGATGAGATGAAATAATTGCTTAATTCTCCAAAAGTCGTGTCAGTTTGTGAATTTATCGTTAATTCTTAAGTTGGTTACCCATTCAAAGTTATAATGGCGTTGGAAAAAGTGACTTACAATGGTGCCTCTACTTACGACCTTAATTCGTTCCGTGACCAGGTTCTTAAGTAGAAACGTTTGTAGGAAGAAGCAATTTTTCCCATAGGAATCATTGTAAAAGCAAATAATGTGTGCGATTGGGGAAAACACAGGGAGGTGGAGGCCCTGTTTCCTCCCAGGAGATTCCTAGAGAGGCCCCACGGAGGCTTCTCCCCGTCTTTTCTGGCCCTGTTTCCTCCCAGGAGATTTCTAGAGAGGCACCTCAGAGGCTTCTCCCTGCCTTTTCCGGCCCTGTTTCCACCCAGGAGTTTCCTAGAGAGGCCCCACAGAGGCTTCTCCCTGTCTTTTCTGGCCTTGTTTCCTCCCGGGAGATTCCTAGAGAGGCCCCAGGGAGGCTTTTCCTTGCCTTTTTCGGTTACGGAGTCTACGGAGAGGGGCGGCATACAAATCCAATAAATTATTATTATTAATTATTATTACACTTTCGGAGGCTCGGGTTTGTAAGTGGAAAATGGTTCTTGCGAAGAGGCAAAAAAATGTTGAACACCCGGTTCTTATTTAGAAAAGTTCGTAAGTAGAGACGTTCTTAGGTAGAGGTACCACTGTACGGCTGTTTTTCACACTTACAAACATTGTAGCTAACCCTATGGTCACTTGATCAAAATTCCGGCAACTGGCTCATACATGATGGTTGTGGTGTCCTAGGGTTACGTGATCTCCTCTTGCGATTTGACAAGCAAAGTCAATGGGGAATCCAGACTCACTTAGTGACTGCGTTGCTAACGATTCACTTAACAACTGTTGCCAGAAATGTCGTACAATGGGGCAAACTCACTTAACTCACATTAGCACTTAGTAACATAAATATTGGACGCCGTTGTTGTCATAACCTGAGGACTACCTGTATAGGATTAGACCGCCATTATCAGACCTGAAAATGAGATCTATAAAAATTACATTCAATTGAATTTAAGGAATGAAATGAAGTTTTTTTCAAATGAAATCAACCCAAAAAATGTCATGAAACAAAAATTAAAGTGAAGCCCATTAAAAAATGAAATGAAATTTAAAAAATGTAATTCAGTAAAAAGGCTAAGTAAAATTTTAAAAGGTGAAATGAAATTTAAAAAATGAAATGAAATTTTAAAAATGTAATGAAATTTTAAAAATGTAATTCAGTAAAAAGGCTAAGTGGAATTTTAAAAGGTGAAATAAAAATTGAAATGACGTGAAATTAAAAAGTGAAATGCGATCGAAATGAGATGAAATAAAAAGTAAATGAAAATTGAACTGAAAAAAATGAAATAAAAATAAAATGAAACAGAATTATATGACATTATGGGAAGAAATAAAATAAAACAGTAGTGTGTAGGTATATTTCTGTTGATACTTGTCCAATTTGCCTCCACAGCTACATTGGTTTTATTGAGAGCTACCGAGACCCCTATGGATCCCGGGGAGAGTTTGAAGGTATTTCCTTTTCTGCCATCTGGAAATCTTTGAATCATGTCCATTAACGTGGACTCGAAGGGGGAAGATTGGAGACGGTCAAGGAATCGTTTTTGCCTATCCCCTAGAAAATATGATTCCGTTTCCCACAAATCAGCTCAGCTTTGATTCTTCCACGCTTAAGTGACACAAAAACGAATTCGGTCTTTCGTTCATCTTTTTGTTGTTGTTATTAGTCACGAAGTTGTGTCCGAAATATTGGATCTCCATCCTTTGTCGCTCATCCTTCCTGATGGTCCAGCTTTCATTGCACCTGGAAAACCCATCGGCTTGACTATACACACTTTGATTGGCAGGTCGATATCTCTGCTTTTTTAGCACGCTTTTCCTCTGCAAGAGCAAACATCTTTTAATTTCTCGGCTGCAGTCCGCACCTGTGGTCATCTTGGAGCCGAGGAAAATAAAATGATTTTTTTTTTTTTGCTTTTGAAAGAACTTTAGAATCAATCATATGCCTTTTCAATTCAAACCTATTTGTGATATTTATTATATACCAACCAAATATTGTTTATTATAGTTGGAGCTCATTGCAGTTGCAGTTATCAAAGATACTCAAAGATTCAGTTACTGTGGATTTACCAACCATGTCTGCTGGAAGTTTGTTCCAAGGATCTACTATTCTTTCACTAAAATAATATTTTCTCATGTTGCTTTTGATCTTTCCCCCAACTAATCAAACTTAATATTAACCGCTCCAAACTTGACTGTATTTAACAATCAAGTTGTCGAAGCGTGGAACTCATTACCGGACTCAATAGTGTCAACCCCTAACCCCCAACATTTCTCCCTTAGACTATCCACGATTGACCTCTCCATGTTCCTAAGAGGTCAGTAAGGGGCGTACATAAGTGCACTAGTGTGCCTTTCGTCCCCTGTCCAATTGTCTTTCCTTTATCTCATATATCATATATATTTTCTTCCTTTCATATATCTTCTCCTCTATTTTTACATATTATCTTTATATATATATTACTTCATGTCTATTTTCTTCCATATGTATTGTGTATTGGACAAATGAATAAATAAAAAATAATCTGAAGTTAGTTGGGGGAAAGATCAGAAGCAACGTGAGAAAATATTATTTGACCGAAAGAGTAGTAGATGCTTGGAACAAACTTCCAGCAGACATGGTTGGTAAATCCACAGTAACTGAATTTAAACATGCCTGGGGTAGACATAGATCCATCCTAAGATAAAATAGGAAATAGTATAAGGGCAGACTAGATGGATCATGAGGTCTTTTTCTGCCGTCAGTCTTCTATGTTTCTAAGTTTCTAAGAAGGGATAAAATGTAGATGGAACAAATCTAGCTGTCAGAAAAGTTGAGAAAAGACAAAACTGAAAAACCAGACAGCTATATTCTTCCAAAAAATCTTGCTAATAGCCACAAGCTAAAATCAAGTACAGTGATACCTCGTTTTACGAACTTAATTGGTTCCAGGACGAGGTTTCTAAGGTGAAAAGTTTGTAAGACGAAACAATGTTTCCCATAGGAATCAATGGAAAAGCGATTAATGCGTGCAAGCCCAAAACTCACCCCTTTTGCCAGCCGAAGTGCCTGTTTTTGCGCTGCTGGGATTCCCCTGAGGCTCCCCTCCATGGGAAACCCCACTTCCGGACTTCCATGTTTTGTGATGGTGCAAGGAAATCCCAGCAAGGGAATCCCAACAGCGCAAAACGGGTGCTTGGCTGGCAACGGAAGTCCAGAGGTGGGGTTCCCCAGTGAGGGGAGCCTCAGCGAAATTGCAGCATCGCAAAAACACGGAAGTCCTCAAAACCCCATCTCCGGACTTCTGTGTTTTTGTGCTGCTGTGATTTCGCTGAGGCTCCCCTCGCTGGGAAACCCCACCTCCGGATGTCTGTTGCCAGCGAAGCGCCCGTTTTTGCGCTGCTGGGATTCCCCTGCAGCATCGCAAAAACGCGGAAGTCTGGGGGTGGTGTTTCCCATGGAGGGGAGCCTCGGGAATCCCAGCAGCGCAAAAACGGGCGCTTCGCTGGCAACAGAAGTCCGGAGGCCGGGCATCCCTGTGGCAGCGGCTTGGGTTTGTAAGGTAAAAATAGTTTGGAAGAAGAGGCAAAAAAATCTTAAACCCCGTGTTTGTATCTCGAAAAGTTTGTATGACGAGGGGTTTGTAAGACGAGGTATCACTGTATTTGTTTATTCATTTGCATAATTGACTATTGATTATTAAAAGCAGGAGTGATGGTGGGAGTTCTAATTTTAACATATAACTCATTGGTTTTCCACCAAAGTACACCCACACTTCTTTATGTTAGGACTTTTCTCCATAACGTGCCAGTTCTAAAAACTAGCTCACTTTAAAAAAGGACACGTTCAGACTGTCGTGTGGTTTACGACATCCCCTTGTTATTTATTTTAATTCCATTCACTGGTAAAATACACGATCTGCAACCGTCACTCCATTTCTTCCCCCGTCTATTTTTGTCTATTCGTTCATCTGATCTCTGTCTTTTTCAGGTTTTGTGGCGGTGGTGAACAAAGCGATGAGCGCCAAGTTCGCGCAGCTAGTGGCCCAGGCTGAGCGCCTCCTAGAAGAACTGCCGTGGCCGCGCACTTTTGAGAAGGACCACTTCCTGAAGCCGGACTTCACTTCCCTCGATGTACTGACTTTCGCAGGAAGTGGGATTCCCGCGGGCATCAACATCCCAAATTGTAAGCTTGTTCTAACATTTTGGTTTTTTAAAAAAAATTATTAGAGCAGTGTTTCTCTTAAAAAAAAAAAGATTATTTACATTAAAAATGGCATAGAAACAATAAAACAAAACAATACAATGACATACTGTATATACATCTATTCGTTCTCATGCGGTAATTTATACCGATGATCTATTTATGCTTATACAATTCCTAAGATTAACGTAATTCTATAATTGCATTACAATTTTTGCTTCCTGTTGTGATTCAGCCTGAGGCTCCTCAGGGACCGGCTGGAGCTCTGCCGGATCCATGCCCAGAGGAGGAGGACAGTGACCAGGAGGGGGAGGACCAGGCAGACGGGGGAGAGGAACGTCAGGAAGAGGAGGAGGGAGAGCAGCCTGAGACCCCCCGGGGGGGGGGGGCTCTCCCCAGCTAGTAGCCTGGATTCATTGGATGAAGATGCACAGGCTATAATAGACATGAGGCAGAGACGTGCAGCTCAAAGAAGGGGCCAATTAGAAAGATATTTCCATCCCTGAATTGGCAACAGCTGGGTTTGGGTGTGGTTCTCCTCAGCAGGGTTGAAAAGGCAGGCCCGCCCCTACAGTCTTGTGGAGAGTTATCAACTGGGAGTCCTGTGACCTTGCTTCGATTCTTGGCGTCTCTGATCTTGGCTTGTGGTCTAGAAGTCTGGAAGACTTGGGGGAGGCGTGGGTTTTATTATCTCCAGTGTTGTTTTTGCCAGCAAGAATCCTGTTTTATTGCCTGGCCTTCGTGAAACCTCTGTGAAGCTTCATCGTGTTCCTGTCTAAGAACAGTTTTTGTTACCTATGTTTGCTTTCCAGTATATAAACTGCCTTTGCTTTTTACCAGTGTGTCTAGATACTGTTTTTGGTTGGTGTTGGCGTCTGGGGGGACCCAGACAGAACACTTCCTAAGTATAATTTTAGTAACTTAAACAAAATCTTATATGTATCACTCAGTTGAATGTTTACAAATTTATTTTAATTTTCTCTTTTCAAGCCCATTGTAGAATATATTCCAAATTTCACAGTACAGTGTTCCCTCGGTTTTCGCGGGTTCGAACTTCGTGAATAGCCTATACCACGGTTTTTCAAACAATATCAATTAAAAAAATACTTCATGGTTTTTTCCCTATACCACGATTTTTCCCGCCTGATGACGTCATACATCATTGCCAAACTAATCATTTTTGCAAATAAATAACAAATAATAGTAATACGTAATTGTTAATAAATAATTATGTTTATAAATATCAGGATCACTAAGTGTCTTGTTCAATGGTGAGTACCAGTAATAATGGTGAGTAAATGGTTGTTAAGGGAATGGAAAATGGTCATTTAGGGGTTTAAAGTGTTAAGGGATGGTTTGTGATACTGTCCATAGACAAAAATGGTGTATTTACTTCCGCATCTCGACTTCGCGGAAATTCGACTTCGCGGGCAGTCTCAGAACGCATCCCCCGCGAAAATCGGGGAACACTGTATTCCGAATCCTCCTTTTCATTTTAACTCCATTGTCATTTAATCTTCGGAGAGGGGCGGCATACAAATCTAAATAATAATAATAATAATAATAATAATAATAATAATAATAATTCAGCACAGTCAAAAGTTTTCTTTATTATGTTTTCAGTTGAGTTTCAGTTCAGTTACATTTGTTTTGTTTCCAATATTGTGCAAGACTAATTCTAGTTAGAGCAGTGTTTCTCTTACTCCTTACATTTTTTTTACTTTTATTGTATAATATACAAAAATAGAATAAAATAGGAAATTAAGGGAACGAGAAAAAGGGGGTGTGAAATACAAGAGAGAAGAGAAAAAGAATGAAAAGGCAGCATTGACTTCCAACTCTTCCTAGCACAGAACAAGATTAAAAAATTCTGTAAAGGTAGCTTGAAGGGATAGAGCTAAATGCAATATTGAAATTTAAAGCTTGTATGGCAAAGTCAAAGAATAAGAAGTATTAGAAAGTTTTGATTTAAAAGCAAAAAGTGCTCTTTTGTTTGTTTTTTTAATGTGGTTTTTTAAATTTAGTACTTGAGGGAAAGAGGAGGATGAAAAAAAGGCAGAAAGAAAGGAGAAAAAGATTTCCCTCCCTCTCTTCAGCAAGGTCAAACAATTTGAAAGAGTACAATAAATTTTGTAAATAAAAATGGTGACAGTTCAGAATATTTTGAAATCTGGGATAAATTGTACCATCAATGGGAATTGAACAGTATTGCTGGGATTATGAATCAGTGACAAGTGGGAAATGTATACATTCTTACATTCTGTGTTAGCAAAAACTTCAGAAGAAAAGGATTTAGGGGTAGTGATTTCTGACAGTCTCAAAATGGGTAAACAGTGCAGTCAGGCGGTAGGGAAAGCAAGTAGGATGCTTGGCTGCATAGCTAGAGGTATAACAAGCAGGAAGAGGGAGATTATGATCCCGCTATATAGAGCGCTGGTGAAACCACATTTGGAATCCTGTGTTCAGTTCTGGAGACCTCACCTACAAAAAGATATTGACAAAATTGAACGGGTCCAAAGATGGGCTACAAGAATGGTGGAAGGTCTTAAGCATAAAACGTATCAGGAAAGACTTAATGAACTTAATCTGTATAGTCTGGAGGACAGAAGGAAAAGGGGGGACATGATCGAAACATTTAAATATGTTAAAGGGTTAAATAAGGTCCAGGAGGGAAGTGTTTTTAATAGGAAAGTGAACACAAGAACAAGGGGACACAATCTGAAGTTAGTTGGGGGAAAGATCAAAAGCAACATGAGAAAATATTATTTTACTGAAAGAGTAGTAGATCCTTGGAACAAACTTCCAGCAGACGTGGTTGCTAAATCCACAGTAACTGAGTTTAAACATGCCTGGGATAAACATATATCCATCCTAAGATAAAATACAGAAAATAGTATAAGGGCAGACTAGATGGACCATGAGGTCTTTTTCTGCCGTCAGACTTCTATGTTTCTATTAGCAAGAAGAAAAAAATGAGTTCAGTATTATATTAAAGTTTGTATATATTCATAGAGATAAAGAATTGTATTTATGAGAAGGAATACCTTTGACAGAAACATTTAAACTGGAATGTTATGTCGTGTCCAACATTTTTCCTTTTTAATTGTATTATATATATAAAATACTTTTTTTTTAAAAATGGTGACAGTTCACAAAGATTACTAGGTGAAAATAGAAGTACATACTATTTCCATAGCAAGGAAGATAACAGCAGGAATGGTTACATTGAATACTTTATTTAAAGAGGAAAATATGTTCTCATTTAGATACGGCTTCTGGAATTGGTGCTTGTGAAAGGGAGGAAAAAAATGAAACCTTGGTTTTGTTGATTAGAAAGATTTGGTATTACAGAAATGGCTAGTTATATATTAATATGTAAAAGAAAAAAAAAGTTGAGTTTGGAGTGTTAGAACGGAGTTCTCAAACTTCTAACTCACAGAATTGCCCAGCCTTTTTGTTTTAATATCTGGACGCGGGGCAGAAAAAAACCCCGACCCTTTTTTCTGCTCTCAGCCCAGCTTCTGTTGGCCTGGGGATGATGGGAACTGTAGTCTACCCTTTCCTCCTCCACAGATGACGACATCCGCCAGACGGAAGGATTCAAAAACGTCTCGCTGGGGAACGTACTAGCGGTCGCTTACGCCACCCAAAAGGAGAAACTGACGTTCCTGGCAGAGGAGGACAAAGTACGGCTTTTGTGTTCCGGTTTGCCCGTTGGGCCGTTTTTCGCACTCCGGGGTTTCAAGAAGCCTCCCTGAAGTCTAGAGAGAGTGGAAAAACAGCACAACGGGCAAACCGGAAGTCCATTTTTCCAAACTTCCGATTTGCCCATTGGGCTGTTTTTTTGCACTCCGGGGCTTCCGGGAAGCTTCCTTGAAGCCTCCCAAGGGCGAAATGGCCTTCCCCAAGGCCAAAAATCAGCGCGCGCTGGAGCTGACATAGCACGACGCTTTGCATGCCCTCCGTTGTCACCTGTGGCCTGTGTCATAGGTTCACCGTCACTGCTATGGAGGAATAACAGAATAACAGAGTTGGAAAGGAACTTGGAGGTCTTCTAGTTCAACTCCCTGCTAACCGTGTCTTTTGCAGGATCTCTACATCCAGTGGAAAGGACCTTCTTTCGAAGTCCAAGTTGGCCTCCATGAACTTCTCGGCCATGGGAGCGGGAAGCTGTTTGTCCAGGTAAGGCCTACCTGTCTCTCTAGCCATACCCAAAACTTCAATAGAATAGAATAGAAAAATATAGTTAGTTAAATGCTAATATAATGCTAATATCTGTATATACTACTATTAATTTAATTTTCATTGATTTTCTTCTGTACTTTTACTATTGTGTTTTCTTTTTTAAAAGTGGAAAATTAATAAAAATATTTTAAAAGAATATAATATAATAATAATATAATAATAATAATAATAATAATAATAATAATTATTATTATTATTATTTATTAGATTTGTATGCCGCCCCTCTCCATAGACTCGGGGCGGCTAGAATAGAATAGAATAGAATAGAGCCTGAAGGGACCTTGGAGGTCTTCTAGTCCAGCCCTCAAGCAGGGCAACCTATGCCATCTCAGACCAGTCTCTTCTTAAAAATCTCTAGGGATGGAGCGCCCACGATTTCTGGTGGCAAGCAGTTCCACTGGTTCATTGTCCTCACTCTTAGGAAGTTTCTCCTTTTATTCCAAGTTACTTCTCTCCTTGTTTATTTTCCATCTGTTGTTTTTTGTCCTGCCCTCTGGTGCTTTGGAGAATAATTTGACCCTTTCTTCTTTGGGGCAGCCCTTGCAATACTGGAATCCTGCTATGCTGTCACTCTTAATTCTTCTTCTTCTTTTTTTAGACTAGCCAAACCCAAAACCTGCTTTTCTAGTATATTTTTAGCATCAGGGCTGGATATCTTCCAGGTGTTCGGGTGCCACACTTATAAATCTCTGCAGGTCCGCCTTTTATTTTATAAAAGCCGCTCCGAGTCTGCGGAGAGGGGCGGCATACACATCTAATAAATTATTATTATTAAATTATTAATTTAATTTATTTAATTCGACTTCTATGCCGCCCAATCCTGAAGGACTCAATATACAACAATATAAAATACAAAAAACAATAAAAAGAAGTCGAAGATACAATCTAAGACTATAAAACCCTAGTTAAAACCCGTAATTAAACATGCATGCCAGTTATTTATTTATTTTCTGCGACAACACTGCTTTGGCATTAATTTTGCACGGGATGGGCATTTTTTTTTTAAAAAAAATATTTTTACTTATTTTCAAATTTTATGTTACAAACAACAGTAAAACATGGCAAAAGTGTCAAAACAATAATAGGATGGGCATTTTAATAGCTCCCCTCCCCCCCTTTCCCCCCCTCTATATAGGACGATTCAGGGGCTTTCAACTTTGACAAGGATGCGGTGATCAACCCTGAGACCGGAGAATTGGTGAGGATGGAGAAAGAGGGTTTTAAGATGGATACCACATCCATCCTGACTTGTTGCATCAGGATGAAAATAAGTGGTGGAAGGTCATAAGCATAAAACGTATCAGGAAAGACTTCATGAACTCAATCTGTATAGTCTGGAGGACAGAAGGAAAAGGGGGGACATGATCGAAACATTTAAATATGTTAAAGGGTTAAATAAGGTCCAGGAGGAAAATGTTTTTAATAGGAAAGTGGACACAAGAACAAGGAGACACAATCTGAGGTTAGTTGGGGGAAAGATCAAAAGCAACATGGGAAAATATTATTTTACTGAAAGAGTAGTAGATGCTTGGAACAAACTTCCAGCAGACGTGGTAGATAAATCCACAGGAACTGAATTTAAACATGCCTGGGATAAACATATATCCATCCTAAGATAAAATACAGAAAATAGTAGAAGGGCAGACTAGATGGACCATGAGGTCTTTTTCTGCCGTCAGACTTCTATGTTTCTATAATAATAATAATAATAATTAATAATTAATAATAATAGTTGGGGGAAAGATCAAAAGCAACCTGAGAAAATATTATTTTACTGAAAGAGTAGTAGATCCTTGGAACAAACTTCCAGCAGACGTGGTCGGTAAATCAACAGTAACTGAATTTAAACATGGCTGGGATAAACATAGATCCATCCTAAGATAAAATACAGGAAATAGTATAAGGGCAGACTAGATGGATCATGAGGTCTTTTTCTGCCGTCAGTCTTCTATGTTTCTAAGTCACATCGTAGAGCAGGGGTCTCCAACCGTCCTGGGCCACAGCCTATTCGAAACTAGGCCATGGAAGAGATGGGGAAGAGACGTTACAAGAAGTCTTACTTGCGTGAGCGCCTGGCAAGCAGGTAGACGCGTTCAAAATTTCCTCACACGAGCAGAGGCTCATTAAATGAATAGTTGTAAGTCCAGGATTATCTGCAGTGGCTTTGGCTTAGGAAGGACAAAGTTTTGGAGAACTTTGCTGTTCTCCTCGCATTTACTATACACTTGTTACCTTCCGGGTCCTTTTAGACCTGGAGTATAGAAAGGTTGGCTCTAGCTACTGGAATAGTCTTTTTGAATACTTTTTTCACTAGTATACAAATCTGAACATTTCTGAAGACAATGATATGAAAATTGAAATGAAAAAATTAATACTTATTTGTTTATTTTGCTCATAAAAGTCCACCCTCCCGTTTTTCTGCAATTTTGTTCATTTTTATCTAGATTAGGCTACAAAATCTGACTTTTTTGACCATCTTTGGCATTGGCACACTAATTTGAACATTTCTTAACATAATGAAATGAAAATTGAAGTGAAAAAAATTGATGCTTATTTGTTTATTTTGCTCATAAAGCCCCCCCCCCAATTTTTGTGAAATTTTGTTCATTTTCATCTAGATTAGGCTACAAAATTTGACTTTTTTGATCATCTTTGGCATTGGCATACTAATTTGAACATTTCTTAACATAATGAAATGAAAATTGAAATGAAAAAATTGATGCTTATTTGTTTATTTTGCTCAGAAATGGGCCTCCCCCCCCCCCCCACGGTTGTGTGCAATTATTTCACTTTATATACAGTATATGTAAGGCTTCCAATTTAAAATTTTTAAAATACCTTTGGCCGTTACATAGTAACTTGAACATTTCTGAACATAATGAAATGAAAATTGAAATGAAAAAATTGATGCTTATTTGTTTATTTTGTTCAGAAAAGGGCCTCCCTCCCCCCCACCGGCTGTGTGCGATTATTTCACTTTATATATAGATTGGCCTGCCATTTCCAAATTTTTTGACCATCTTTGGCAATTATTTCACTTTCTATATAGATTAGGCTTATACTTGAGTATAAGATGAGCAAAATTTTGCTACTGGAACCAAAGCTCCGGTAGCAAAACTAGGCTTATGCTCAAATAGGCTTACACTCAATTCAATTTTCATATCATTGTGTTCAGAAATGTTCAAATTAGTATACTAGCGAAAAAAGTATTCAAAAAGACAATTTTGAATACTTGGGTGCTACTTGGGGTGCTACTTGGAACCCTCCCTAACAGTGTTTTTCTCTGCTCACCCTCTTCCCCCCAACCTCACACCCCTTCCAGATTCGGAGTTGGTACCAAGGGGGCGAGACCTGGGACAGCAAGTTCTCCAGCGTGGCCTCGAGTTACGAAGAGTGTCGGGCGGAATGTGTGGGCCTCTACCTCTGCTTGAACAAGGATGTTCTTCGGTGAGGCGCGATGGGTTTAGGGGCGAGTGAAGAACGAAGGGGTGCCTGCTGAGCTGCAGGAAATCTGAATTGCGGTACCGAATTCAGGGGCAGATAGAGGGGGAAGTCTTTTACTCACGACCACAATCGAAAATAGAAATATATTTGCATTTATCATATTTTTTACCCCCTCTTAACTGGAGTGTTCATTTTCTTTTCGGCTTTGTCAGGATCTTTGCACTGAAAGGGGAAGATGCTGAAAATGTGATCTATATTAATTGGTTAAATATGGTCCGTGCGGGACTCTTGGCTCTGGAATTCTATACCCCAGAATCTGGATCCTGGCGCCAGGTAAGGGTCCAATTTCAGAATTGTATTTCCTTCATGTTTCAGTGTGCCCCATTTGCAAAAGATAGAGATATTGGCATTATTATTATTATTATTATTATTATTATTATTATTATTATTATTTTAAATGATGATGGTGATAATAATTTAATGCAGTGTTTCTGAACCTTGGAAGCTTGAAGATGAATGGACTTCAACTCCCAGAATTCCCCAGCCAACCTAGATAGGGAAGTCTTCACTAATAATTGTTATTAACTTTATTTTTTTCTTTATTTGTGGATATTATTTTTGCACCAAAAGCAGTAGCACCAAGGTGTTTCCGGAATGAATAATCTTATCAATCAATCTTATATTTATTTTATAAATTGAGTGAAGCATAATGACAGCAAGTAAGCACAAAATACATTATATTGTTCCTAGGACACCGTTTTTTTGAATTGCTTGGAGAGGGACAGGATATAAATCCAACAAACAAGCAAACAAACAAAAGTTACATTTTGTTTTCTATTGGTTTGTGTGTTTTTTAAAAAAAACATTTTGCTCATGTTATTTATCTATTTCTATTGTGATTTTGTTCAATGTTGGCTTTATTGCTGTTGTTGTTGTTGCAATGGAAACTGCAGTTTAATTTTTCCAAATGTAAAATAATGCATTTGGGGAAAAGGAATCTTCAATCTGAGTATTGTATAGGCAGTTCCGTGTTAGCAAAAATTTCAGAAGAGAAGGATTTAGGGGTAGTGTCTTCTGACGGTCTCAAAATGGGTGAACAGGTGGTGGGGAAAGCAAGTAGGATGCTTGGCTGCATAGCTAGAGGTATAACAAGCAGGAAGAGGGAGATTATGATCCCACTATATAGAGTGCTGGTGAGACCACATTTGGAATCCTGTGTTCAGTTCTGGAGACCTCACCTACAAAAAGATATTGACAAAATTGAACCGCTACAAGAATGGTGGAAGGTCTTAAGCATAAAACTGATCAGGAAAGACTTCATGAACTCAATCTGTATAGTCTGGAGGACAGAAGGGAAAGGGGGGACATGATCGAAAAATTTAAATATGTTAAAGGGTTAAATAAAGTTCAGCAAGGAAGTGTTTTTAATAGGAAAGTGAACACAAGAACAAGGGGACACAATCTGAAGTTATTTGGGGGAAAGATCAGAAGCAATGTGAGAAAATATTTGACTGAAATAGTAGATACTTGGAACAAACTTCCAGCAGACGTGGTTGGTAAATCCACAGGAACTGGATTGAAGCATGCCTCCGTGGGGCCTCTCTAGGAATCTCCTGGGAGGAAACAGGGACGGAAAAGGCAGGGAGAAGCCTCTTTGGGGCCTCGCTAGGAATCTCATAGGAGGAAGCAGGGCCAGAAAAGGCAGGGAGAAACCTCCAAGGGGCCTCTCTAGGAATCTTCTGGGAGGAAACAGGGCTGGAAAAGGCAGGGAGAAGCCTCTGTGGGGCTTCCCTAGGAATCTCATAGGATGAAACAGGGCCGGAAAAGGCAGGGAGAAACCTCTGTGGGGCCTCTCCAGGAATCTCCTGGGAGGAAACAGGGCCTCCACCCTCCCTGTGGTTTCCCCAATCGCACGCCTTATTTGCTTTTACATTGATTCCTATGGGAAAAATTGCTTCTTCTTACAAACTTTTCTACTGAAGAACCTGGTCACGGAACGAATTAAGTTCGTAAGTAGAGGTACCACTGTACTAGTAAGGAAGAGAGGAATTTGTATGCCGCTCCGAGTCTTCGGAGAGGGGCGGCATACAAATCAAATCAAATCAAATCAATCAAATCAATCAATAAATAACGCAATCTTAGTAAATTATTTGACAGTGTTGTGGGAATTAATTGTTAAGCAGACTAATGGCATTCTGAGGAGGGGGGGGAACCTGACTAGGGAATTCTGGGAGTTGATTGCCAACATGGAAACCTTTAAAGGAGATGGGGAATTTTGCTTTGCTCTCTTGGAAACGGGCACACTGATTCTACTTGCAAGATAGGGGAGCGTGCAAAGCGCCTTGCACCTGCTACGTCTCTTTTCTTCCCTCTTAATGCCCCCTTGTCTTTCTCTCTCTCCCCAAGGCTCACATGCAGGCCCGCTTTGTGATTTTAAGAGTGCTGCTGGAGGCTGGCGGGGGACTAGTGGCCCTGCACCACACCACGGGGACGGACGGCAAACCCGACGCGGCAGTCTTGCTAGACCGCACCAAGATCACCACCGTGGGGAAACCAGCTCTGGAACGTTTCCTCCGGAAGCTACAAGTAAGTGAGGCTTAGCTTCCTTCCCTTAGCAATGGACGCTCTGCTCCTAATTGTGAAAAGAACGGAGCCAGTTTGATCTAGGGCAGGGGTCTCAAAGTCAAGGCCCGTTGGCTAGATTCGGCCCACCGGACCGTCCTGGGAAATGTAAGGGGCCAGCCAGAGATTGGCTGCTAAAAATATTACCGCCACACTGTGTCCGTGGCTTATTTTGTGGGTGTGGTTTGCTGGTCATGTGACTTTATTAGATTTGTATGCCGCCCCTCTCCGAGGACTCGGAGCAGCTCACAACAAGTAAAAGCATCATATACAAATCCAATATTAAAACAGTTTTAAAAACCCTTGTTAAAAAAACAATAATACAACCCAAACAAACCATACATAAACCAAGACAGCTAAGGATATATCAATTCTTCCATGCCTGGCGACATAGGTGGGCTTTCAAGAGTTTACGAAAGGCGAGGAGGGTGGGGGGCAGTCCTAATCTCCGGGTGGGAGTTGATTCCAGATGGCTGGGGCCGTCACTGAGAAGGCTCTTCCCCTGGGTCCCACCAGACAACATTGTTTTATCAACGGGACCCGGAGAAGGCCAACTCTGTGGGACCTAATCGGCCGCTGGGACTCGTGCACCAGCAGGCAGTCCCGGAGGTATTCTGGTCCGATGCCATCTAGGGATTTATAGGTCATAACCAACACTCTGAATTGTTTTTATTATTATTTTGTTTATTTTATTTATATGCTGCCCAACTCCCAAAGGGCCTCCAAGGTCCCTTCCAAATCTGTTAATCTATTAAAAATGATTATTTTTTAAATGGTTGATGTTGTTAAATATCTGGTGTTTTGTATTGTATTGTCTTTTTTTGTTTGATATGTTTTTTTAAAGAAGAAATTTAATAAAAACTATTTTTTTAAAAAAATGATAATTTTAGCAAGATTTCCCGCCCTTCCCCCCTTTTTTAATTTTTTCAGATCCTGAAATCGACTGCCGACGTTGAAGGCGGCCGGAAGCTTTACGAAGCCTATTCAGCCGTGACGGATGACAAACCGGAACGCTTTCTAAGCCTACGGGACACGGTGCTTCTACGCAAGGAAGCACGGAAGCTCTTCGTCCAAGCTAACACCCGCCTGGAAGGTAAGAAGGAGCCGTGGTTTTTAACCTGGTTTTAAGATCTCTCAGGGGTCCAACGTCAATGAATTCTCTCGGTATGGTAAAGCCACGAAAATCCTCCCAGTATATTCCAGTGCAGGGGTAGGCAAACTGCAATTTGGCCCCTTGGGTGTGGCTCTTCTGCAGAAGCTGAGTTTCCAGTATTGCACATGTGTCGCCATTTTGTCTTTGGCAGTTTTGTGGGGTTGGGGGGAATTTTTTCAGGGGTTTTTGCACTCAAGCCATGCTGTGCAGGAAGGAGTGAACCGAAGGCTGCAGAGATGGGTGTGTGTGTGTGAGAAGAGGGCAACCCACTAGAAGCTTTCTGGGCTAGTGGCCCCATCCCGCAGTCAACCAGCGTCTCCCAAAGTTTGCGAGGATAGAGGACGGGAGAGGGCCACACCCACCCAGGTTTTTGTGGCTCCCGGTATTTTTTTTTCTGTGGGAAAATGAGGACCAAGATTGTCGGGGGCAAGAGGGTGATTCTGTCAACCACTTAGAGAAGGCTGTAAAAGCACTGCAAAGCAGTATATACTGTAAGTCTATTGCTATTCACATTAAACATCCACAGATACACTTTTGGTGTTTACAAGCAAGGAGAAAAGATGATTGGGGGAATTATAATCTAATCGGAGAAATAGAGACAGGATAAATGTTGACTTGCTCTCCCCTTCCTCACCCAGATGGCAAAGTTCAACTGACTCAGTACGAAGCCAGCACCGGGGGCCTGATCCGTTCCTTCTCCGAACGCTTCTCCGAAGACGCCGAGATCCTTGAAAAGGAATTGCTGGAGCTAACTCATGCAGATGCTCATTTTTGGGAAAGTTAAGGCTGTAGGCCGGGGTGGGAGGGTGTTTGGGCCTGGGTCTTCTTCCCCCCCTCCATTCCCAGCGAGCCCTCCTGACGTCTGTCAATTCTCTCCGAATCACCTTTGGAAATGGGAGGATTGCCATGGCAGTGACATCGTGCCGTCACCGTTAGGAATCGAATAAAGTTAACTTTTCTAAAGTTTTCAGGTTTCCGTTTGATTTTCCTTTCACACCAATTCAGCGGCGGTCACAATCCATGTCCTGGTTGGGAATTTGGTATCCCCTTGGGAGGAAGGGCCTCGAAAACCGAAAGGAAGAGAAAGAGCAGGGAATGGGAGAGACGGAATTTGATCCAAGATCTTTGTGAAGATTCTTGTGAAAATGCTGTGTCATAAGTACAGAGAACCTGGATGAGATACAGAGATTGTATAACTTTATTTCGTCCTGGCCTAGGCAGTCTGTTCTTGGTCTAGACCAGTGTTTCCCAACCTTGGCAACTTGAAGATATTTGGACTTCAACTCCCAGAATTCCCTAGCCAGGATTCTGAATAGAGTAGAATTCTTTATTGGCCAAGTGTGATTGGACACACAAGGAATTTGTCTTTCCTTGCAATCTGGAACTAAAGAGAAACAGAACAAAACAGAATAGAATAGAATAGAATAAAATAGAATTCTTTATAAGGTCCAGGAGGGAAGTGTTTTTAATAGGAAAGTGAACACAAGAACAACGGGACACAATCTGAAGTTAGTTGGGGGAAAGATCAAAAGCAACATGAGAAAATATTATTTTACTGAAAGTAGTAGATCCTTGGAACAAACTTCCAGCAGACGTGGTAGATAAATCCACAGTCACTGAATTTAAACATGCCTGGGATAAACATATATACATCCTAAGATAAAATACAGAAAATAGTATAAGGGCAGACTAGATGGACCATGAGGTCTTTTTCTGCCGTCAGACTTCTATGTTTCTATATTTCTTTATTGGCCAAGTGTGATTGGGCACAAGGAATTTGTCATTGGTGCATATGCTCCCAATGTACATAAATATATATATAGATTTGAGGTACAACATTTAATGATTATCATAGAGGCTAAATAAACAATGGGAAAACTATTAATAAAAATCTTAAGATTACAAGCAACAAGTTACAGTCATACACTCCTAAGTGTGAGAAATGGGTGATGGGAATGATGGAGAAAAAAAACTAGTAGTGTAGACTTAGTAAATAGTTTGACAGTGTTGAGGGAATTATTTGTTTAGCCGAATGATGGCGTTCGGGAAAAAACTTCTTGTGTCTAGTTGTTTTGATGGTAGGGGTTGAAACAGTTTGTGTCCAGGATGCGAGGGGTCGGTAAATATTTTCACAGCCCTCTTTTTAACTTACGCAGTATACAGGTCCTCAATGGAAGGCTGGTTAATAGATAATGTTATAGAATAAGAGAACACAACAGAATATGGAATAGATTATATGGCATGTAATTGAATGGAAGGGAATAGAATTATAATTGAATTGAACAGAGAATAGAATACTTTATTGTCACACTGGACCCGAATCGGCAAAGATTAAAATGAAATGACATTGCATACAGCTCTCAAAAGGTCACCCCCTCCAATATACAATACCTAACCACGATGGAATTTATATAGTCTCACATATATGACACAGAGAAACAACACTCTAGTATTTATTTGTTTGTTTGTCCAAAATGTATAGGATATTTATTTATTTATTTTGTCCAATACACAATGAGAGTTTTAGTTGGTATACACATAGTAAAATACATGATGAAGGTTATAGAGGAGATACTCATAGTAAAATATATCTAAGAAATAATAGAAAAGAAGATATAGTAATAGAATATATCAATGAAAGAATAGAAGAAGAGATATAGAAATAGAAGAAAGGTATAGGAGAGCAATAGGACAGGGGAGGGAAGGCACTCTAGTGCACTTGTACTCACCCTTTACTGACCTCTTAGGAATCTGGATAGGTCAACCGTAGATAATCTAAGGGTAAAGTGTTGGGGGTTTGGGGATGACACTCTGGAGTCAGGTAATGAGTTCCACGCTTCGACAACTCGGTTACTGAAGTCATATTTTTTACAGTCAAGTTTGGAGCGGTTAAGATTAAGTTTAAATCTGTTGTGTGCTCTTGTGTTGTTGTGGTTGAAGCTGAAGTAGTCTCTGACAGGCAGGACGTTGCAGCATATGATCTTGTGGGCAATACTTAGATCTTGTTTAAGGCGTCTTAGTTCTAGGCTTTTTAGGCCCAGGATTAGTAGTATTGTGTATAAACATAACAAAAGTAGAAAGTAAGGATAAAAGAGGACAGTAGGATAGGGACGGCAGGCGCAATGGTAATTTGTTTCTTTTTTTCCTTTCTGGGCTCTGGGTATGTTTTTCCTGTCGCAGCAAATGAGGTTGAATGTGTATAATTTTAAAAGAGCTGTGTGCGTGTCTGTGTGTATACAGGCATAGAGTTTATATAGTAGATAATGTCTATTTTTGTGTGCCTGTGTGTAATATGTATTTACCCACATGGCATATATACATAGCATTAAATAGGGAAAGTGTATCTCTGAGGCGAGAAGAGGCCAGGACCCCAAACCCTTGAGGTGAGGGATGTCAAGATGGCCACCTTTAAGCCAGTCACATGACTTTTAAGCCACCCCCCCTCCCGTCACATGATCAAGCCACTCCCACAATATAAGCCACGTTCGCCGTGCGATGAACAGATGGAGAAAAACGAATCTCCCAGAATCCCTTGCGCGCTGGCTCACTGAGGAACTCTGGGATTTGAAGTCCACTCCTGAAAGTACCCCAGCTCGGGAAATATCGCGGGGAAGAAACCCCGGGTGTCCAACCGCACCTTCCCCCCAGCCTCGTCACCCTCCTTTCCCCGCCTCAAAACCCAGCTGCCCTCCGCCGAAATGGACGCGGATGGCACACCCGCCCCTTTCCCTTACAGGCCCTTGCCCCCCTAACTGTTTTCGTGAGGGGGCGTTGCTTCGTCAGGCCCCACCCCTACCCGGAACGAAGCTGTAGGCTGCGCCACGTCGCGCGTAGACGCCGGCCGAGGGGGGCGCGGCGAGAGAAGCGAGGAGCGCATGCGCGCTCAGACAATTCCCCGGGTTGTAGATGGCATAGAACGGTTGGAGGTCGCGGCGGCGTGTTTTTGCACCGTGCAGAAGGAGATCCGGGTTAGGAGGGTCGTGTGAACGTGCCAAGCCGGGTTCTGGGGGCGATCTGAGCCGGGGGTCGCTGCAACAGCCTCCGGGGTCTTTTGGAGACCCCCGACCCCAAATCAGCACCGGGGAAGGCGAGGGTCTCCCCCTTTGCACCGTCCCCATGTGGCTGCCTGCCTTGCTGGGTCCCTGGGCCGTGCTGCTAGCCTTGTCCGCCGGCCGCTGCCGGGGTCTCTCCTTCCACCTGGCCCCGCTGAGCCGCAAGTGCTTGAAAGAGGAGCTGCACCGGGATGTGATGGTCACCGGGGAGTACGAAGTGTCCGAAGCGGCCGCACCGGGCATCCGGACGGACTTAAAGGTGGGAGGCATGACATCCCTTTCTTTCCCCTTCCCCGGCTCCTTTTTGCCCCCCAACCTTGAATGCACCAACCTCTGCAAAATAGATTGCTGATCTGCCTTTTTTTTTTTTTTGGCACTCTGTGCATCCTCAGGGGTTCTCTTGTTCTGCCCGCAGGTGACCGACTCGGCTGGACACCTGCTCTACTCCAGAGAGGAAGCCAAGAAGGGGAAATTCGCTTTCACCACCGAGGACTACGAAGTCTACGAGATTTGCTTTCAGAGTCATGGACAGCCTGGTAAGAAAGGGTCGGTCCAGCTGCCTGACTACAGGTCCCGGGTAGGGACGATGGGCATTTTGTCAATGCCAGTAGTGTTCCAGGTGTGTTCCAGGTGTTTTGGGATTGCACCCAGGGCTTCTAACACTATTGGTCCCAATTGCTATCTTTTGCCACAGTTGTTTCAAGTCTGCGTATTAGGATTTTCTCTGGGTTTATTATTATTATTATTATTATTATTATTATTATTATTATTATTATTTTGTATGTATGTTTGTTTGTTTGTTTGATTATTAGACTTGTATGCCGCCCCCTCTCCGAAGACTTTTTATTAATTTATTATAAATTATAAATTAATTTATTAATTTATTATTACTGCTAATTTATTATTACTGCTATTCAGTTCACTTAATACACTATAACATAGAAAATATTAAGAATATTAAAAACATACTTTACTATTACAATCAGAGTCAGCCAGATTGGATTTGCCTTTTTATCCATCTATTGAGTCTTTACATTACTATTAATCTATATATATAAACCAAATACCACTCACGCATCATCACAAAATCTCCAGAGCCGTAAAACCTACAAATTTGAAACTTGTCACCTATGTTCCTCTTGGCTTTTAGGTACTCGCTAAGAAAGTATTTTTTGAAATGGCCATCAGATCATTAGCTATTACTTATATTATTATTAACACACTCTAATGCTAAGAAGTTAGATGTTATACTCCTCCTCCCCACCTGAAAAGAACTTTGTACCAACTGCCAGTTGCCTTACATTAATACGCTCTGATGCTAAGGAGTTCTGCTCCCCACCTGAAAAAAACTCTGTTCCAACTGCCAGTGGGTGTGGCCAGGCGTGACTCATCCGGCCTGTGGGCTGGGAGTTTAGACATTCTACTCCATGCTAAAGAGTTCAGTTTCATAGCGAAGCACAGGTATCCAACTACTATTATAATTAATAAGAGCATGCAAAGCTGCAGTAGGCTTTCTTAGTTTGGCTTTGCTACGTTTAGCAAAATCACCCATTGCAATTTGTAAAGCACGATTGGTGACTTAGTACATCGTGGGAAGCCAGCCCTTTCAATAGAATGAATCATGGCTTAGGCTGAGGGACCAACCTTGCTTGCAGCTAATGGGATTTTTCTCCCTGTGTTTTGTATCCTGTATTCAACTTTTCCTTTTTATCATTTTAGGGAACTTCCGTCTTCCAGATCAACTGGTCACCCTCAACGTTAAACATGGAGTAGAAGCCATGAATTATGAAAACGTAAGTCAAATTGGTGTAGCTGTGAATATTGTTAAGATAATACTGCAGTAGGTTCAGAGGCTGCATTCAAACCACAGATTTAACGTGATTGCTCAATTAACTCACTTTCTAGGTTTGCAAAGTTCTAGGCTTTATTCGGTGTATAAGACACGCCAACATTTCCACCCTCTTTTAGAGGGGAAAAGGGTGCATCTTATACTCTAAAAAATATGTTATATACTGCTTCACAGTGCTTTAAAAAAGTTTAAAAATGGTGGAAGGTCTTAAGCATAAAACGTATCAGGACAGACTTCATGAACTCAATCTGTATATGGAGGACAGAAGGAAAAGGGGGGACATGATGGAAACATTTAAATATGTTAAAGGGTTAAATAAGGTCCAGGAGGGAAGTGTTTTTAATAGGAAAGTGAACGCAAGAACAAGGGGACACAATCTGAAGTTAGTTGGGGGGAAAGATCAAAAGCAACAGGAGAAAATATTATTTCACTGAAAGAGTAGTAGATCCTTGGAACAAACTTCCAGCAGACGTGGTTGGTAAATCCACAGTAACTGAATTTAAACATGCCTGGGATAAACATATAACCATCCTAAGATATAATACAGAAAATAGTATAAGGGCAGACTAGATGGACCATGAGGTCTTTTTCTGCCGTCAGACTTCTATGTTTCTATGTTCGTAAAATTGGGGGCAACTTCCTTAGTAGGAAATTTTGATCCAAATTATGACTGTAATTTGAGGTGGATAATTTGAGGTCATTTGTGTGTGTGTAGGGGGGGGGGGGAATCCAATTGTTCATGTTATGGAAATAACCTTTGAGGACTGGTAACTTGATTAGGTGTGTGGTGTGACGACAGCCATTCATAGTGGCGCTACTTTCCCAGTTGGCTCCTAAGAGGGGTCAGGATGACCTCACAAGCAGTGGTGATGTTGCTGCAGACGTGCGGTCACTCAGCCCTCTTTCTCTGCCAAACTCTATGATTCTTCTGACGCAGGTCGCAAAAACGGAGAAGTTGAAACCGTTGGAGATAGACCTCCGTCGCCTGGAGGACTTGTCCGAGTCCATCGTCAAGGATTTCGCCTTCATGAAAAAACGGGAAGAGGAGATGCGCGATACCAACGGTGAGGCCGGACTTTCTAATTGGGGGCTTTTGACCGCTGCTTTTCTGGGCAGCTGACCCCAAGGAAAACAGCAGGACGTAGCACCTTGTGCATTGGCTGCCCCGGGCTTCCAATCTTCTCTAGTTCTTCTGAAACTGTTCGGAAACTTCAGATCGTGCAGAATGCAGCTGCGAGAGCTATCATGGGCTTCCCCAAATATGCCCATATTACACCAACACTCCACAGTCTGCATTGGTTGCCGATCAGTTTCTGGTCACAATTCAAAGTGTTGGTTATGACCTATAAAGCCCTTCATGGCATCGGACCAGAATATCTCCGGGACCGCTTCCTGCCGCATGAATCCCAGCGACCGATTAGGTCCCACAGAGTTGGCCTTCTCCGGGTCCCGTCAACTAAACAATGCCGTTTGGTGGGACCCAGGGGAAGAGCCTTCTCTGTGGTGGCCCCGACCCTCTGGAACCAGCTCCCCCCAGAGATTAGAACTGCCCCCACCCTCCTCGCCTTTCGCAAACTCCTTAAAACCCACCTTTGCCATCAGGCATGGGGGAATTGAAACAATTCTCCCCCGGGCCTATACAGTTTATGTATGGAATGTTTGTGTGTATGTTTGCTTTTAATAATGGGGTTTTTAGTGTTTCTCTTAAATTATTAGATTTGTTATATATTGTTTATTATTGCTGTGAGCCGCGCCGAGTCTACGGAGAGGGGCGGCATACAAATCCAATAAATAATAATAATAATAATAATAATACAAATCTAATAAATAAATAAACAAACTCCCAGCGAAGCCAAAACTCAGTCTTCCTTAGCCTTAGCCACTGTGTGGACTTCAATTCCCAGAATTCCCCCCAGGCAGCATGCACTGACTCTGATTGTAAACTTGAGGTTAACAAGCGAAGAGATTCAAACTGTAATACATGGATATGAACCACCAGCCCATTCTCCTTCTAACAAGGGGCTAGATAGCAATTGCACTTAGACTTACCGTATTTTTCAGACTATAAGATACACTAAGATTTCAAAAAGGTAAGTAAGAAAAAAAAGTTTTTGTCCTCTCCAGCTCACAGAAGCACTCCGCAGGCCTCCAAAACTCTTTGCACTCTTTCTTTTTCACAAAAGCGGGCTAATTTTTCACCCATTTTTGTGAAAAATGGGGTGCCCAGAGAGTTTGGGAATCCTGCAGAGTGCTTCTGGAGCTGGGGGAAGGCAAAAACGCCTATTTTTGTGAAAAGTAGCCTGTTTTTAGCAAAAATAGGGGTGTTTTTTGCCTTCCTCCAGCCCCTGGAAGCATTTTGCAGGCCTCCCAAACCCTCTACACACCCCGTTTTCTGCAAAAATGGGCCTATTTTCATAAAAATGGAACACGGGCAGGGTTCTAGGAGGCCAAAAATGGCTACATTTGGTATATAAGACGCACTAACATTTCCACCCTCTTTTAGGGGCGGAATGGTGTGTCTTATACTCCAAAAATATGGTATATACAGTAATACCTCATGATACGAACTTAATTGGTGCAAGGAGGAGGTTCGTAAGACGAAAGGTTCATAAGACAAAACATTGTTTCCCATAGGAAACAATGTAAAGTCAATTAATCCGTGCAACCAAAAACCCCCCCCGCAAAAAAACGGCGTTCGGCGACTGCTGGGAAGCCGCGCAGCTGTTTTAAAAGGTGACAGCCGGCCTGGGGGGCTTCCCAGCAACCTCCCGAACCCCAAACCCGGAAATTCGGCAAAAGTTCGGGGTTTGGGAGATTGCTGGGAAGCCCCCCAGGCCGGCTGTCACCTTTTAAAACAGCCGCGCGGCTTCCCAGCTGTCTCCCGAAGCCGAACGCCAAACCCGAACTTCTGCGTTCGGCGTTCGGAGACAGCTGGGAAGCCGCGTGGCTCTTTTAAAAGGTGACAGCCGGGCTAGGGGGCTTCCCAGCAACCTCCCGAACCGAACCCGGGGTTCAGAAAAATTTTGCCTCTTCTTACGAACTTTTTTCGAGTTACGAACCGGCGTTCGGGAGGCTTCTGGGAAGCCCCGCCGCCCGGCTGTCACCTTTTAAAACAGCCGCCCGGCTTCCCAGCAGTCTCCGAACGCCGGTTCGTAACTTGAAAAAAGTTCGTAAGAAGAGGCAAAATTTTTCTGAACCCCGGGTTCGTATCACGACTTGTTCGTAAGACGAGGGGTTCGTATCTTGAGGTACCACTGTATTGCTTCACAGTGCTTTATAGCCCTCTTTTTAAAAAAGTTTTTTATTTTATTTTATACACTGCTCAAAAAAATAAAGGGAACGCTTAAACAACAGAATATAACTCCAAGTAAATCAAACTTCTGTGAAATCAAACTGTCCACTTAGGAATCAATACTGATTGATAATCAATTTCACATGCTGTTGTGCACATTCAACTTTGTACAGAACAAAGTATTCAATGAGAATATTTCATTCATTCAGATCTAGGATGGATTATTTGAGTGTTCCCTTTATTTATTTTTTGAGCAGTATACAGTATAAACAAATCCCTCTTAGATTTAAACTCTGTGTCATCTGCTTACAAATATTTTGTGCAATAACAATTAAAAATTTACCACCATATTCATTTTCTAATCCGTTCTTAACTTACAAGTACGTTAAGTATCTAATACTATAGCAGTCCCCTTCTTAATTTCTTTATACATACAGATAGATAGATAGATAGATAGATAGATAGATAGATAGATAGATAGATAGATAGATAGATAGATAGATAGATAGATAGATAGATAGATAGATAGGGAGGGAAGGAAGGAAGGAAGGACGGACAATAGCTCTTAGACTTATATACTGCTTCACAGTGCTTTACAGCCCTCTTTTAAAAATTTTATTTTATTTTATATAAACAAATCCCTCTTACATTAAACTCGGTGTCATCTGCTTACAAATATTTTGTGCAATAACAATTAAAATTTACCACCATATTCATTTTCTAATCCATTCTTAACTTATCAGTACGTTAAGTAATACTACAACAGTTCCCTTCTTAATTTCTTTATACATATAGATCAAAAGGAAGGAAGGAAGGAAGGAAGGAAAATAGCCCTTAGACTTATATACCGCTTCACAATGCTTTATAGCCCTCTCTAAGTGGTTTACTGAGTTAGCATTGGTGAAGCCAATGATGGTTTGGCATAATGTGAGAATCTAGTTTGGTGCATTCAGGACCAGAAGTTATGTAGTAGTCTTGGTTAGGGGTCCCCAGGTTTGGCCATTTTAAGACTTGCGGACTTCAACACCCACAATTCCTCAGCCAGTCATGTTGGCTAGGAAGTTCTGGGAGTTGAAGTCCACACACCCAAGTATTAAAGTCCCCACTGTCTTAGTAACAGCCGTCGACGTGTTGTTGAATCCTTCATCTTTCTTTTTGCAGAATCCACCAGCACTCGAGTTTTCTACTTCAGCATTTTCTCCATGCTGTGTCTGGTCAGTTTAGCATCCTGGCAGGTGTTCTATCTACGACGGTTTTTCAAGGCCAAAAAACTCATCGAGTGACGGGGACCCGATCCAGGATTCCTGGTCTCCATACCTGATTGTGCCAAGATCTTGGGACAAACCACTTTTATCTTCTCCTCACTGACCCTCCGATCTCAATGAGGGTGACACAGAAATTGAACCGGATCTCTTTTGGGCCACAGATCGGTTTGAAAAACGTCCCAGCTTCTCAGTTTGGGGTGTGTTTCTTTTCTCTCGGACTCATCTGCGTGATTTTTTTTCGCCGTCTCTTCATCTTTGGGGTGGGTTTGGAGGGTAGGCATCTGATCTGACTGTTACACAATTTGAGCACACTGGATAATATTTGGAAATAATAAATCTTGGTTCCTAGACTGGCGGCTGTTGGTGGGGAAAACTCGCTTGAAACTTAAATTGGGAAGAAAAGTTTTCAAGGTCAGAAATATAAGATCGAGGGGGAGAAAGAGGGAGATTGTGATCCCCTTATATAGAGCGCTGGTGAGACCACATTTGGAATACTGTGTTCAGTTCTGGAGACCTCACCTACAAAAAGAGATTGACAAAATTGAACGGGTCCAAAGACGGGCTACAAGAATAGTGGAAGGTCTTAAGCATAAAACGTATCAGGAAAGACTTAATGAACTCAATCTGTATAGTCTGGAGGACAGAAGGAAAAGGGGGGACATGATCGAAACATTTAAATATATTAAAGGGTTAAATAAGGTCCAGGAGGGAAGTGTTTTTAATAGGAAAGTGAACCCAAGGACAAGGGGACACAATCTGAAGTTAGTTGGGGGAAAGATCAAAAGCAACATGAGAAAATATTATTTTACTGAAAGAGTAGTAGATCCTTGGAACAAACTTCCAGCAGACGTGGTAGATAAATCCACAGTAACTGCATTTAAACATGCCTGGGATAAACATATATCCATCCTAAGATAAAATACAGAAAATAGTATAAGGGCAGACTAGATGGACCATGAGGTCTTTTTCTGCCGTCAGACTTCTATGTTTCTATGTTTCTATTACTTAATTCACAATATTGGTATGTTCACTCATGTCCCTAAAACTAAGCCATCGTTTTTCCAACTTTAAGATCTGGGCTTCAGCTCCCAGAATTCCCTGGTGGGTCTTGCCTGGGGGAATTCTGGGAACTGGAGTCCAGACATCTTCAAAGTTGCTAGGAAAAATACTGCTCTAAGCAGTAATGCTGCTGGATATAATTCTAGTTTAGGATGTGTGAAGCCACACAACCAAATTATGGTTTATAAACCATGGCTTTGTGATTTATGATTGTGGACTCAGCCAGTTGTCACAGGTGGCTTATTAACAAACCTTGGTTCCCATCCTGTATTTGAGAAAGCAAGCTATGATTTTATGCAGGAGAGGGAGTGTTTATATAAACGTGTGAATATGAGCTATTGGATTTGAAAAATAAAAAGGGCTCACCGTTGCAGAGTTGATTACCAATGAGGCATTGAAAATGCACTTTCATTGAAACACCCTACCCATCCAAGTCCCAGGTGGCTGCAGCGGGACTACAACACACATAATTCCCAACCAGGGTTGGTACAGGTAGCCCTCAACAACAGTTCATTTAATGGCTTGAGTTACAACAGCACTGAAAAAAATGATTTATGACCTGTTTTTACACTTTAAACCAGTGTTTCCCAACCTTGGCAACTTGAAGATACTTGGACTTCAACTCCCAGAATTCCCCAGCCAGAAAATGCTGGCTGGGGAATTCTGGGAGCTGAAGTCCAGATATCTTCAAGTTGCCAAGGTTGGGAAACACTGCTTTAAACCATCAGATGTCACTGAAACACAGATGCTTGGCAACTGAATCACATGACTATCGCAGTGTCTCAGAATCATGTGATTTCGTTTTGCAACCTGACAAGCCAATAGGGAAGCCAGATTCACTTAATAACCAGGTGGCTAACTTAACGACTAACAGTGACAAGACAAGTTGTAAAATGGGGGGGGGGGGGGTGTTCAATTAATGACTGTCTCGCTTAGCAACAGAAATTTTGGAGCTAAATTCTGGTTGTAAGTTGACTTATCAATATTTGTTACCTGGGATGAGAAAGAAATGGGAGTCAAGATGTTCCCATGCCTCGGAAAGAGCTCAGCTGCAGAAATGGAGCTCTACCACAAAGGAAGGAAAAAAGCACTCCGTGCATGGACAGAAGTCCGCTTGTTATTCATCATTGAGTTTGCTATAAAGACAAGCAGGTTTAGGTTCCACAAACAGGAGACCTAGCAGATGCATTAAACGCAGCATGTTTCTGTCAATTTAATTTTTTGTGTGGCAGGTTTTGCCAGAAATTGTGCAAATGGAGAAAAAAAAAGATGGAAATGCAACTAATTTATTGCAAACCTTTATTTTTTAAGTGGCTAACCCCTTGCTAGCTGTGAATCCTAGAACCGAGCCTGTTTATAAACCTCACCTCCCCACAAAAAATAAATGTTGATGTGTATCCCAAGCCCAAAACGATCGGGATAAATAATCGCTCGACGGTGGACCAAATTCAATATTTATTTCAATGGCTTTCCGCGAAGAAGCTTCCTTCGCGGGTCCCTCTAACTTTTGGGAGTTTGTGAGTCCGTTTAGGGGGGACTCATTTTCGTGACGCACCCATTGCACGCCGTGGGGTTTCCATAACAACGGGCCTCGCAGGCGAGGACTCCCTTTCGCGTTGCACCCGTTGTACATCGCGGTGTTTCCAAGGCAACGGTCTCCGCGGCCTTGCAGGGAAGGCTTCAAAGGACCATGGCGATGGCAGCGTCTTCCGGAGGCGCCGGCGACGGGTAAACAAACACCCGGGAAACAACGGCATCCAGCCAAGCATACAGCAAGCAGAGCCCTTCAGGGCGGGGAAAAGTTGTGAGGGACGAGAAAATGAACCAGTTCTCCCTCATTCCCACTTCTTGGTAGTCTTTTACGGGAGAGGGGTTGATTTGTATGGAAAGGAGAATATTTAGGAATTTAGCTCTCACCTTTCTCAATCTTGGCAACTTTAAGATGGGTGGACTTCAACTCCCAGAATGCTCCAGCCAGCATGCTTTAATGTCTGGACTTTGATTCCCAGGGTCAGCATGCTTCAATGTATGCACTTCGACTCCTAGGATTCCAAGGCAGTCTGCTTTAACAAGGGTGGACTTCAACTCCCAGAATCCCCCAGCCAGTATGTTTTAAGATGGGTGGACTTCAATTCCCAGCCAGCATGCTTTAATGTCTGGACTTTTGACTCCCAGAATCCCCCAGCCAGCATGTTTAAGATGGTGGACTCCAACTCCCAGAATCCCCCAGCCAGCAATTGAGGTTTTCTTATCTTAAAGCATGCTGCATGGGGAATTCTGGGAGTTGAAGTCCACCCATCTTCAAACTACGAAGGTTGTGAAACACCTTTCTGCCATGTTAAAATATATATACTGTATTAGATTTGTTTATATTGTCTTATTATTGTTGCTAGTCTACGGAGAGGGGCGGCATACAAATCTGATAGATAGATAGATAGATAGATAGATAGATAGATAGATAGATAGATAGATAGATAGATAGATAGATATAACTCTATCTTTTCCTCTTTTTTTCCCTGTGGTTGCCAACAGTGTTCGCACCAGTTCCAAATGGCTGGATGCCTACTACGATCCCGTTGCCAATTTGCACACCTTTTCCTCGTGTGTCAGTAAGTCTCAGATACTTTTTTTCAACTTCCTCTTGCTTCTTTTTTGGGGGAGGAGTGGAGTGAATTCTAGAAGTTGTGGGTGCTCCAACGTTGGAGGCTTTCAAGAAGAGACTGGACAGTCCGGAATGGTACAGAATCTCCTGCTTGAATAAGGGGTTGGACTAAATGACCTCTGCGGTCCCTTCCAGCTCTATGATTCTATTGTGTCTAAACTGGCAGTGCCAGCTATTTTTAGTATCATGGTGAAGGTCCTGGCTTAGAAATCAGGAATTTGTAAGATTTTAATTTTGTCTTTTATTATTTTCAGTCCCCCTCCATATTCTTATATTTGTTGTATTAATTTTGGTCCTTCTCTTCTAAACTGAACACCAAGTCATCTGCAAAAGCCTTTAAATTATTATTATTATTATTATTATTATTTATTAGATTTGTATGCCGCCCCTCTCCGTAGACTCCGGGCAGCATATAAATATAATAATAATAATAATAATAATAAGTAGTAGTAGTAGTTGTTACAGGCTTTTGCAGATGACTTGGTGTTATATTCTTCTTTCTTAATTCTCATGCCTTTTATTGCCTCGTTTTGTCTTATCTTTCTAGTTAATATCTCTAGTGTCAAAGCAAACAATAATGGGGATAGAGGACACCCCTGTCTTGTACCTTTCATAATATTCACCTTCTCCGTCATATCTCCATTTATGATCACTTTTGCTGCTTGTTCACAAGAAATTGTTTTGATCATATTTACAAATCTTTCCCCCCAAATCCCTAAATTGTAATTGAGTTACCATGTATTGCCATTTCACATTATCAAACGACTTTTTGTACATCAAGGAAAATCAATGCTATTTGTTTTTCAAGATGTTCTTCATAATATTCCAACATGTTCAGGATTATTGTCATGTTGTTTCTAATCTGCCTCTTAGGTAAAAATTCATTTCGATCTGTGTGCATAAATTTGGTTAACAAGCTCTTTAGCCTTTCAACCATAATTGATACAAATATTTTGTAATCCACATTTAACAAAGAAATAGGTTTTTGATTTTTCTTATGTCTGACTCTTATTTCGGAATAAGAGTAATATATGCCTCCATCCATTTAGTAATTTGCTTCTATCATGAGCCCATTAAATATGTCCAGCATTGTGTTATCTATCACGTGTTGATAGAACATATTCCAAGATTCCTTCTGTCTGTTCTTGGTAGACTTCGATAAGCTTATATAATTGTCCTCTCATTGATTGTTAATTTTCTTCCAGCTCTGGCTGACTTGCATGGGGATGGAGACCACAAGGTAAAGAAAATATCCCTATCGTAGATAGAAAATCCCTAGCCAACTTTTCCCATATCCACCCAAGATATAAATCCACAGCCCTTTTTAGTGCTTGGTGGGCGCTAAATAAATGGTTGGAAATTAAAGTTGATCGTTATCTTTTTTCCCCCTTGATCTGTTGTAACTTTGAACACTCACTAAGCAACATCATAAGTGGAGAACTATCTATATCCGCTTCCTGATGATTTAAAGAAGTCAATGATGTTATATTTATGTTTTCTCTCTCCTCTCTCTCCTGCAGTTAGTAGTGGGTAATTTTGGCTGGACGGGCCACGAGATGAAGCTGAAAGTGTACCAGGGCACCACCCTCTTGAGCGAAAACACCCTGCCGGATTTACCCACAAGCGTTGTTTCCTTTCTGATGGAGCTACATGAGCCCCGCATGCCAGCCCTGGCTGTGGCTTCTGGGCCGTATATCTATGTCTACAAGAACCTGCGTCCCTACTTCAAATTTACTCTGCCAGCTATGGAGCCCAATCCGATGGAGAAAGTGGTTTGGGATCAAGCAAAGGAGGTGAGAAGAGAAAGAGAGAGAGAGAAACCAGATTTTAAATGAGCGCATTCTTTGACAAACCAACCCACCCCACAGGTGGTTGTGGGGAAAATAGCAGGAGGCAGGTGGGCTAGATATCTTCTCCACCTTGACTCCTTCCCCTTCCTCCCCTTCCTCCTCCTCCTGTTTCTTTGCATGTACACTGGGTACTTCTGCACCAGAGACAAATTCCTCGTGGGTGTAATCAGAAAAAGAGACTTAAATAGCCACCCATCTTATAGCATTTAGAGTTATATACCGCTTCACAATGCTTCATAGCCCTCTCTAAGCGGTTTTACAGAGTCACCCTCTTGCCCCCAACCATGACTCACCTCGGAAAGACGGAAGGCTTGAGCAGTCAGGATCGAACTGCTGGCAGTAAGCAGAGTCATCCTGCAAACCTGCATTCAAAGCACTGGGAGGGAGAGAAAGGGGAAGGAAGGAAAGGAAGGAGAGAGGGAGGGAGGGAGGAAGGAAGGGGAAGGAAGAGGAAGGAAGGGAGGAAGGAAGGGGAAGGAAGAGGATGGAAGGAAGGAAAGGAAGGAGAGAGGGAGGGAGGGAGGAAGAGGAAGGAAGGGAGGAAGGAAGGAAGGGGAAGGAAGAGGAAGGAAGGAAAGGAAGGGGAAGGAAAGGAAGGAAGGAAGGAAGGAAGGAAAAATTATTAATAGCACTTAGACTTATGTATCACTTTACAGTTCTTTTCAACCCTCTTTAAACAGATTACAGAGTCATTCTATTGCCCCCAACAATCTGGGTCCCCATTTTATCCACCTCAGAAGGACAGAAAGCTGAGTCAACCTTGAGCCTAGTGAGATTCGAACTGCCAAACTGTAGTCAGCCGGCAGTCAGCAGAAGTAGCCTGAGTACTGCACTCTAACCACTGCGCCACCGTGACTCATTATAACCATAACCCTGTCGGTTGCATGATGTGCCTGCTGCCCTTTTCTCTGTCTCCTCACAGGAAAAGGTTGATCCTTTGTCAATGAAAGAGATGCTGGAATCCATCAGGTAAGAGAATCTTAGCGCTCAGGCAGGAAACCCTCTACCATTTCAGACAAATAGTTTATTTATTGGATTTATTTATTTATTTATTGGATTTGTATGCCGTCCCTCTCCGGAGACTCGGGGCGGCTAACAGCAACAATAAAACAGTGAAGCCCCTTCTTAAAAGGGACTCTGGTGTTGGAGCATCCACAATTTCTGGAGGCATCCAGGCTCACCTTGAAATGTTGAGTTGTGAAGTCCCCTTGGCCCTTCGCTGCACCCGTAGCTCGTTCTAATATGTCTTCCCTGCTCTTCTTCCTTCACAGAGAAAATGCCGAAATGCCTCTCTCGGTCCAGTCTTTGAGGTGAGCTGTTAATATATAAAACGTAACCAACTTGGGTATTGCCATACAGTAACTAACAATGATAGTTTTTATAATGTGAAGACTGTACCTATAAAGAACTTTTACTGGTTGGCCTTAAGAGGGCGCCAATACGGTTCCCTTTTGGGGGGGAGTTACTTTGTTAGAGATATATTTGCCATGAGCTGTATTCTTGCTGTGTGCATGGTTTGTAAACTATTAGTATTATTGATCCTGTATATTTGTACATAATATTATTTATTATTATTTATTATTATTATTATTATTTATAATAATATTGTTTTATATATATTGATATTAAGTCTGAGTCATTGTCTGGCCAACACACATTTTCCTACACCACAACAACTCTGCTTAAAGTGTGTTGAAGGTTTCATACCGAGACATACTAACATGAGCGTCTCACGTTGGAGATGTTGGTTGTGGGAAATGTTCTCTCTCACTCACTCTCTCTCTTTGGTGGTACTTCTTGATCTGGGAATCTATACTGCTCAAAAAAAAAAAGGGATACTTAAACAACACAATATAACTCCAAGTAAATCAAACTTCTGTGAAATCAAACTGTCCAGTTAGGAATCAACACCGATTGACAATCCATTTCACCTGCTGTTGTGCACATTCAACTTTGTACAGAACAAAGTATTCAATGAGAATATTTCATTCATTCAGATCTAGGGTGTGTTCTTTGAGTCTTCCCTTAATTTTTTTGAGCAGTGTATATTGGGAGCCCTTGACTTTCAGTCAGCATTGAAATCACCCCAAAAGTTTATTGTTTAAGCAAGACCATTGTCGAATGAATGCCGCCCCATTTTACCACCTTTCTGGCCACCGCTGTTAAGTGAATCACTGCCATTGCTAAGTTGGTAACCCGGTTGTTAAGTGAATCCAGCTTCCCCCATTTGACTTGGCTTGTCAGATAGTCTCAAAAGGGGAATCATGTGACACCCCCCCCCTGCGCATACCCAATTTTGATCATGGGGGATAATAATAATAATAATAATAATAATAATAATAATAATTATTATTATTATTATTATTATTAATTAGATTTGTATGCTGCCCCTCTTCGTAGACTCGGAGTGGCTCACAGCAAAATACAGTGATACCTCGTCTTACAAACCCCTCTTCATACAAACTTTTCGAGATACAAACCCGGGGTTTAAGATTTTTTTGCCTCTTCTTCCAAACTATTTTCACCTTACAAACCCAAGCCGCCACCACTGGGATGCCCCGCCTCCAGACTTATGTTGCCAGAGAAGCGCCCGTTTTTGCGCTGCTAGGATTCCCCTGAGGCTCCCCTCCATGGGAAACCCCACCTCCGGACTTCCGTGTTTTTGCGATGCTGCAGGGGAATCCCAGCAGCGCAAAAACGGGCGCTTCGCTGGCAACAGAAGTCCGGAGGTGGGGTTTCCCAGTGAGGGGAGCCTCAGCGAAATCGCAGCATCGCAAAAACACGGAAGTCCGGAGATGGGGTTTCTCATGGAGGGGAGCCTCAGGGGAATCCCAGCAGCATAAAAACGGGCGCCTTGGCTGGCAAAAGGGGTGAGTTTTGGGCTTGCATGCATTAATTGCTTTTCCATTGATTCCTATGGGAAACATTGTTTCGTCTTACAAACTTTTCACCTTACAAACCTCGTCCCGGAACCAATTAAGTTCGTAAGACAAGGTATAACAGTATAACAAATCTAATATTAAAAACATCTAAAAAAGCCAACATTAAAACCATACAACAGAATCATACCATGCATAAACTGCTGGACGGTTGTAAGTGTAGACAAAAAAAATCCCGAGCATAAGTCACTTTTGTCAGCGTTGTCGTAACTTCGAGTGGTCACTAAATCAACTGTTGTCAATGGAGGACTAGTTGTATTACCCTCACTGCCTTTTCTCTGCTCTATAGGTTCCTGACCCTTGACCTCCCTGAGATGGAATCCTTTGTGAACCAGCATAAGTTCCAGCCCATCAAACGTCAGGTCCGTACTCCTGCATCTAATAGCAGAGTTCATTTAGTGAACGTTTGAAGTTACAACGGCATTGAAAAAGATACAAGAGTGTTTTGGAACAAACGGTTGGATAATAGAGGGATAATAGAGGGAGAAATTAGGAACCGGGAAATTAGGAACCGGGAAAGCATTATTATGTACCCAAAGGGGGGTAAAAACTTGGGGGCGTTTTATACACTGAATGTAGCTCCAACAGCCACCTCCCACCCTGTGGCCTCTGCCTCCCAGCAATTTACCTCCTTGCAGCAAACAGAATGGAGCCCTGTTAAGCCAAGCATCTGATTATCATCTTCCCGACCTTCATCTGATTAAGGCTGCAGGTGGAGGCTAAAACTGAAAGCGAAACTAAAGCTGCAAGGAGGCAAATTGCTGGGAGTTAGAGACAGAGGCAGAATTTTATTTTCTTGTGCTGATCAAATGGCTGAATCTGGATGCAAGGGGGTAAGTCAACTATAAATGTCTACCGAATGTTCAAATTCTTAGACATTTTTTAAAGACTGCTTTATTGTTGTTCGAGACAACTGACCAAAATGAAGAAGCTTATAAAAATAAATGCTTGATCTGAAGAGGCTATTGTATCTTCTTTTAAATAGCAGAGAATAACCAGAAAGCCACATCGATTTTAACAGCATCTATACAAGTATAGTCTGAAATGTAACAGTATTACCGTAGTATTTAGTATTAAAATAAAACAGCTGAATTAAATCCTGACTTAGTCATGTTTGCAGTAGATCTATTTAAATAATTGGGAGGAGTTAGTGCGATTATGTTTAAGAAAACTTTCTGGCATTGATATACAGTAGTCCCTCACCTATCGCTGGTGTTACGTTCCAGACCCGGCCGCGATAGGTGAAATCCGCGATGGGGAATTTATTGACTGATAGTACTTATTTAACTATTTATATTGTAATTGTTTGGTAAGTTTTCATTGTTTTAAGTGTTTATAAACCCTTCCCACACAGTATTTATTTTAGATACAGTATTTAAATACAGTATTTACAATTTTAGATATATATATTTTTTGAAAAACCTGCCGATCAAGTTCGGCGGGCTGTTTAAATCAGCCGATCGACTTCCTCAGAAACCCGCGATGAAGTGAAGCCGCAGTAGGTGAAGCGCGGTATAGCGAGGGACTACTGTACTGCCATAATCCTCGGAGAGGGGCGGCATAGAAATCCAATAAATAAATAAATAATGCACATTTCTCCAATTCTTTGCTATTTCTATGGATCAGGCACAGAAATACACAGCAAACAGTGCATAGCATCTGTGCTGTTTGCTGTTTAGCAAATTTCTGGGAGGCAGAATTTTGTCCCCTTGTTTTCCTCCCCCGAAACTAAGGTGCGTCTTATACTCTGAAAAATACGGCAAGCAAAATGATCCAAACGGTACACTGTTCACTAAGCATGTATGTATGTATGTATGTATGTATGTATGTATGTAATGTGAAAATGTATAAATAAACCCTTAAAAAATAATAGATTTTTTTTAAAAAGGTGACTTACAACTGTTTTTCATAGTTAACAACTTTTGCAGCATCCCCATGATCGTGTGATCAAAAATCCTGCAGTTTGTCAACTAATTCATATTTATGACATACCTGGGGTTGTGTGACCCCAGTTTGTGACCTTTTGACAAGCAAAGTCAGCGGGGAATGTGGAGTCCCTTAGCCTTTTCATTATTAGATTGTTAGTCTCAAGTGTTCGATTGCTGTAGCACTTGAGACTTTCAAGAAGAGATGGGACTGCCATTTGTCTGGGGTGGTATAGGGTTCCTGCTTGAGGAGGAGGTTGGACTAGATGACCTACAAGGTCCCTTCCAACTCTAGAAAGTAAGTAAATAAGTAAGTAAGTAAGCAAGCAAGCAAGCAAACAAACAAATTACTACTTTAGCAAGTGTGGTGATTCACTCAACAACTGTGGCAAGAAAAGCCATTAAGCAGAACTCACTTAGCAAATGCGCGGCTTAACAATGGAAATATCGAGCTCTATTGTAACCATATGTCAAGGACTACCTATTAATTCTGCTGGCTGGTTAATGGAATAAAGTGCCTTTTTTCGTTTTTCCCGGGTGTTTATCAGACGGTGATCACCTGTATGGCCACTCTGAAAAAAAACCGGGTGGAAGAGGACGCGATCAGCTGCTTGGTGGTCGGGACGGAGAACAGGGAAATCCTGATTCTGGATCCCGAAGCCTTCACCATCTTGTCCAAAGTGAGGCTCCATTCCTGAATTTTTTTATTCCCCCCCGCCTTTGTAATATGGTATGCTCTCCTTCTTTCTCAAACATATTCCCCCTGCTATTCAATATCTACATGTGAGTGACATAGGGGAAGGTTTGGTAGGGAAGGTTTGCCTATTTGCCGATGACTCTAAAGTGTGCAATAGGGTTGATATTCCTGGAGGCGTCTGTAATATGGTAAATTTTATTATTAATCAGGTAAATGATTTAGCTTTACTAGATAAATGGTCAAAGCAATGGAAACTGCAGTTTAATGTTTCCAAATGTAAAATAATGCACTTGGGGAAAAGGAATCCTCAATCTGAGTATTGTATCGCCAGTTCTGTGTTAGCAAATACTTCAGAAGAAAAGGATTTAGGGGTAGTGATTTCTGACAGTCTCAAAATGGGTTAACAGTGCAGTCAGGCGGTAGGGAAAGCAAGTAGGATGCTTGGCTGCATGGCTAGAGGTATAACAAGCAGGAAGAGGGAGATTATGATCCCGCTATATAGAATGCTGGTGAGACCACATTTGGAATCCTGTGTTCAGTTCTGGAGACCTCACCTACAAAAAGATATTGACAAAATTGAACGGGTCCAAAGACAGGCTACAAGAATGGTGGAAGGTCTTAAGCATAAAACGTATCAGGAAAGACTTCATGAACTCAATCTGTGTAGTCTGGAGGACAGAAGGAAAAGGGGGGACATGATCGAAACATTTAAATATATTAAAGGGTTCAATAAGGTCCAGGAGGGAAGTGTTTTTAATAGGAAAGTGAACACAAGAACAAGGGGACACAATCTGAAGTTAGTTGGGGGAAAGATCAAAAGCAACGTGAGAAAATATTATTTTACTGAAAGAATAGTAGATCCTTGGAACAAACTTCCAGCAGACGTGGTAGATAAATCCACAGTAACTGAATTTAAACATGCCTGGGATAAACATATATCCATCCTAAGATAAAATACAGGAAATAGTATAAGGGCAGACTAGATGGACCAGGAGGTCTTTTTCTGCCGTCAGACTTCTATGTCTCTATGTTTCTCCGAAGACTCGGGGCGGCTCACAGAATAGATACAAACATAAGCATGTAGCACAAATCTAATAATTGAAAATACAGTCCAATCACACCATACATTACATTTATTGGTCAGAGGGGCAAGGTGTAATTGCCCCAGGCCTGGCGACATAGATGGGTCTTGAGACTCTTGCGGAAGGCGAGGAGTGTGGGGGCAGTGTGAATCTCTGGGGGGGGGGAGCTGATTCCAGAAGGCCGCCAAAATAAAAAAAAATCCCCAAAAAATATCAAAATTTGTTTTTGAAAAAATGGAGCAGCACCAACCGAACCAATTCTGTGATGTCATTAGGGGGTGTCACTATTTTAAATATTTCATTTATTCAATTTTTTAATGCCGCCCTTCTCCTTAGACTCAGGGCGGCTTACAACATGTTAGCCATAGCACTTTTTTTAACAGAGCCAGCCTATTGCCCCCGCAATCCGGGTCCTCATTTGACCCACCTTGGAAGGATGGAAGGTTGAGTCAACCTTGAGCCGGTGATGAGATTTGAACCGCTGACCTACCGATCTACAGTCAGCTTCAGTGGCCTGCAGTACAGGACTCTACCTCGGCTCTACCAGTTTGTTTTAACCAGTAGGAACCCACCTCTGGTGTGGGCATATGCGTGCACAGGCCATTTTTGGCACCCGAGCCCAAAAAAAGTTCGCCATCACTGCGATATTGTGTCAACCCAACAGGCCACGTTAAAGAGAGAAAAAAACAACAACGCTAATCCAGTTTAACAGGCGGAGCAAAGTTAACCACGCCAGGCAAAAATAACCTGGTTGGATGTTGTGTGTGAATTCGGCTATCGCGTCCTATCCTCCCTTCCAGGTTTTGTGGACAGAGGTCCAACAAAGAGTTCAGGATTCTCTTTTTCTCTGGTAGGTGGCCATACCAAGTGTGCCCGCCTTTCTGGACGTCACAGGCCAGTTTGACGTGGAATACTACCTCACCGTGGCGTGTCGGAACGGTAGCATTTACATCCTCCGCAGGTACATCATTCCTCCAGCTGCGAAGAGGCTGTTCTGGAGCAGACAGTGGGTGAAGCACCTTCAAGCCTCGGTGATATCAGCCGCTTCCCAGAGCATCCCATAATAAAATATGATATTTTAGAAAAGTCACAACTGGGGCAAGGTGGCCGTATTGTGAGAAATTTGTGACACAGTGGGAAAAGACTGTGCGTCCTCCTTGATCCACAGCTCACATTAGAGAACCATCTTTCGGCTGTGGTGAGGGGGGCGTTTGCCCAGGTTCGCCTGGTGCACCAGTTGCGGCCCTATCTGGACCGGGACTCACTGCTCACAGTCACTCATGCCCTCATCACCTCGAGGCTCAACTACTGTAACGCTCTCTACATGGGGCTACCTTTGAAGAGTGTTCGGAAACTTCAGATCGTGCAGAATGCAGCTGCGAGAGCAATCATGGGCTTCCCTAGGTATGCCCATTTCACACCAACACTCCGCAGTCTGCATTGGTTGCCGATCAGTTTCCGGTCACATTTCAAAGTGTTGGTTATGACCTATAAAGCCCCTCATGGCATCGGACCAGAATATCTCCGGGATCGCCTTCTGCCGCACGAATCCCAGTGACCGATTAGGTCCCACAGAGTGGGCCTTCTCCGGGTCCCGTCGACTAAACAATGTCGTTTGGCGGGTCCCAGGGGAAGAGCCTTCTCTGTGGTGGCCCCGACCCTCTGGAACCAGCTCGCCCCTGAGATTAGGATTGCCCCCACCCTCCTTGCCTTTCATAAACTCCTTAAAACCCACCTCTGCCGTCAGGCATGGGGGAACTGAGATAACTTCCCCAGGCCTATATTGTTTATGTATGGTATGTTGTGTGCATGTTTTTTTAAATTATGGGTTTTTAGTTTTAATTATTAGATTTGTATTCTACATTGTTTTTTCTATTACTGTTGTGAGCCGCCCCGAGTCTACGGAGATAGATAGATAGATAGATAGATAGATAGATAGATAGATAGATAGATAGATAGATAAATAAAATAAGAACGGAAGGGAAAGGAGACAATAAATCAGAGTTCCATGACCTTGAAGATAGGTGGACTTCAAACTCCAGAATTCTCTAGCCAGCCATGGAGTCCTGGGAGTTGAAGTCCACCAGTCATAAATAATAATAATAATAATAATAATAATAATAATAATAATAATAATAATAATTTATTAGATTTGTATGCCGCCCCTCTCCGAAGACTCATGTTAAAACATGTTGGCTGGGGAATCCTGAGAGTTAAAGTTCACACATTAAAGCAGATGTGAATAAGACATGGTGTGAATGGTATTTATTTTTTCTTTCCTTCCTGGAATTTAAAGAGAAGTAAATTTGGAAATCTCTTTTGTTAAGGGCAGCTATGATAACATGAGGGTTTAAAAAGCAGGAATGAGTTAAGTAAGGATTCAAGAAATGAACTGAAGCACAACGGCAGGGTTTTGAAAAACAGCAAATAGCCAAGAGAAATTTAGATAGCTAATAGCACTTTGAACTCAAATGAAGGCGAAGAATAACATCTGAAATCCGGATGATAGTACAGTGATCCCTCTATTATCGCGAGGGTTCCGTTCCAAGACCCCTCGCGATAATCGATTTTTCGCGATGTAGGGTTGCGGAAGTAAAAACACCATCTGCGCATGCGCGCCCTTTTTTTCTATGGCCGCGCATGCGTAGATGGTGGCGTTTGCGTTCCCCGCCGCCCACGCAAAGGGGAAACCCAATTCGGCTCCTCGCTGCTGCTGCGCTACCGAGCAGATCAGCTGCTGGGCAGCCGAAGGAACCTTCCCTGGGTCTTCCCGGCCGCCCACGCAAAGGGGAAACCCCGGCTCCTCGCTGATGCCCGCCGCTCGCCCGCCCGCCAGCAAGAGGGGGAAGACCCAAGGAAGGTTCCTTCAGCCGCCCAGCAGCTGATCTGCTCGGTAGCGCAGCAGCAGCGAGCAGACGAAGATCGGGGTTTCCCAGCCGCCCACGCAAAGGGGAAACCCCGGCTCCTCGCTGATGCCCCCGCTCGCCCACCCGCCGCCCGCCAGCAAGAGGGGGAGAGATAGAGAAAGAGAGAGAAGGAAAGAAAGAGATGAGAGAGGGAGGAAGGGAGTGTGAGAGAGGAAGAAGCAAGATAGAGAAAGAGAGAGAGAAAGAAAGATGAGAAAGGAAGGAAGAGAGTGACGTCATCGGGTGGAAAAATCGCGATATAGCGTTTCGCAAAGATCGAGATCGCGAAACTCGAGGGATCACTGTATTTGAAAAGGAGGTAACAAAGAAATAAATAAAAATTTATGCAAAGCAACATGTCGAATAAAAGAATTGAAAAATTAATACTATGTGAAAGAAGTAAAATTCTCTGAGCGAACACCTAAAAAGTGGGGACACTTTCCTTTCCCAAATGTTGTATGTGTATGTTTCTGTGTATTTTTTTTTCTTTTTTTATGTTATATTTGAAAAGAAAAGAAAAAAAGAAAAGGAGGTAGCACAGGATGAATGATATGTACCAAAATAAATTGGATAATTAGGAAAATTGGATTAAGAAATTGGCATTTGATATTATATTGTATTTTAATTCGAGGGATGTGAATTTGAATTAAGGTGTGGAAAAACAATAAAAATGTATGCCCCCCCCCCCCCCCAAAAAAAAGCATGGTGCTGGAGAATTCTGGGAGCTGAAGTCCAGACATCTTAAAGCATGCCGGCTTGGGAATTCTGGGAGTCGAATGTTAGAATAGCATTTTGGAGAAGATACATAGCCCAACCAGCCAACCACAGACCAAGATTGAAGTTTTGAATAAATGCAACATAGCAGGAATTCTTGAGAAAACATTTTACTTCTTCCTAGCAAAAACTATTCTGTCCATTTACATTAGATAGATAGATAGATAGATAGATAGATAGATAGATAGATAGATAGATAGATAGATAGATAGATAGGATTTGTATGCCGCCCCTCTCCGCAGACTCGGGGCGGCTAACAACAGCAATAAAACAGCATATAATAATAATCCAATGCTAAAACAGTTAAAAACCCTTATTATAAAACCAAACATACATACAGACATACCATGCATAAAATTGTAAAGGCCTAGGGGGAAAGGAATATCTCAATTTCCCCATGCTTGGCGGCAGAGGTGGATTTTAAGAAGCTTACGAAAGGCGAGGAGGGTGGGGGCAATTCTAATCTCTGGGGGGAGTTGGTTCCAGAGGGCCGGGGCCGCCACAGAGAAGGCTCTTCCCCTGGGTCCCGCCAAGCGACATTGTTTGGTTGACGGGACCCGGAGAAGACCCACTCTGTGGGACCTAACTGGTCGCTGGGATAACTATAACTATCTTACCAGTACAATATAGACAACAAGCCACCCACAATTCACAACAAGCCGCCTACAACAAGCCACCCACCACAAGCCACACCCATGCAAAGGTGCATTACATTATTATGCATGTATCCATCAATCAGGTTGTAGCACATTCTGTAGATTCACAGTCTTTACTTGCTACAATCATTGCATGAATTATAATCCTTCTTCCTACATTGGGATATTAGGTCAAGTCAGTAGTAATCCTGACATTGAAGTCCACCCATTTTAAAGCCTGCTGGCTGGGGAATTCTGGGACTTGAAGTCCACAGTGTTTGGATATATATATATATATTTTGCATTTTCTGCCCCATTGGAACCATGTCCCCTGTTCCATCCATGTCTCCGGGCTTAATTTTTTTCCTGTTTTATTATTTTTTCCCCACACAGGGACTCCAAGCGGCCCAAACACTGCATCGAACTCAGCTCCCAGGCTGCGGGCTTGGTTCGAGTCCAGAAGAACATCATGGTAGCTTGTTCAGATGAGACGCTGCGAGGCTACAACCAGAAGGTTAGGGGCAGTGAGTTGTAGCCATGGACAAGTTGTTGCTCCCAAATTGTGTGTTTACACAGATTTTAACAACTCCCTTAATCCCGGGCACCGTGTGAAAAGCGAACCTAAATCTGCCATCAGAACGTAGCTGGAGTTTGTAACAGCTAGATGGGCTTTTAATTTTATTTTTATCCAAACAAATTAAAATACACAAAGTTTAAATTAAAAGGAACGCCCACAAAGAATGCAAAACAAAAGCATTAAAAAGGAGACATGTAGAAACATAGAAACATAGAAGACTGACTGCAGAAAAAGACCTCCTGGTCCATCTAGTCTGCCCTTATACTATTTCCTGTATTTTATCTTAGGATGTATATATGTTTATCCCAGGCATGTTTAAATTCAGTGACTGTGGATTTACCTACCACGTCTGCTTGAAGTTTGTTCCAAGCATCTACTCCTCTTTCAGTCAAATAATATTTTCTCACGTTGCTTCTGATCTTTTTCCCAACTAACCTCAGATTGTGTCCCCTTGTTCTCGTGTTCACTTTCCTATTAAAAACACTTCCCTCCTGAACCTTACTCAACCCTTTAACATATTTAAATGTTTCAATCGTGTCCCCCCTTTTCCTTCTGTCCTCCAGACTATACAGATTGAGTTCATGAAGTCTACTACTGAAAGAGTAGTAGATCCTTGGAACAAACTTCCAGCACACATGGTAGATAAATCCACAGTAACTGAATTTAAACATGCCTGGGATAAACATAGATCCACCCTAAGATAAAATACAGAAAATAGTATAAGGGCAGACTAGATGGACCATGAGGTCTTTTTCTGCCGTCAGACTTCTATGTTTCTATGTTTCCTGATACGTTTTATGCTTAAGACCTTCCACCATTCTTGTAGCCCGTCTTTGGACCCGTTCAATTTTATCAATATTTATGTATTTATTTATTTATTTATTACTTAGATTTGTATGCCGCCCCTCTCCGAAGACTCGGGGCGGCTCACAACATGTAGAAACAAATCATGGGTAATCAGACAAGTTTAAAATGTTTAAATATTAAAAACCCCATATGCTAACAGACATACACACAGACATACCATGCATAAATTAAACGTGCCCAGGGGGAGATGTTTCAGTTCCCCCATGCCTGACGGCAAAGGTGGGTTTTAAGGAGTTTACGGAAGGCAGGAAGAGCAGGGGCAGTCCTAATCTCCGGGGGGAGTTGGTTCCAGAGGGCCGGTGCCGCCACAGAGAAGGCTCTTCCCCTGGGTCCCGCCAGACGACATTGTTTAGTTGACGGAACCCGGAGAAGGCCCACTCTGTGGTACCTAATCGGTCGCTGGGATTCGTGCGGCAGGAGGCGGTCTCGGAGATATTCTGGTCCGATGCCATGAAGGGCTTTTTCTTTTTGTAGGTGAGGTCGCGAGAACTGAACACAGTATTCCAAATGTGGTCTCACCAGCATTCTATATAGCGGGATCACATAGGCAAAAACATATACATATATTGTGTTCCTGAGTTAAATAGTGATAGTTGTATTACAGCAATAATCGTTCACACACACACACTTTGCAAAACAGGCTAACAATTTATAAATTGTACACCTCTGTTTGTACATGCATGGGGAGGAGGGAGAATGGATTAACCGAAAGCAGGGAATGGCTTTATGACTTGCTATAAAATTGAGTCCAGTCGTGCAGTGAGTGGCTCAAATTATGACTGCAGCTCATTTAACCGATGTCTCACTTTTAATGACAACAGAAATCCAGAGCTCTGTTATAGTGGTGATGAAATCCAAAGACGGGCTACAAGAATGGTGGAAGGTCTTAAGCATAAAACATATCAGGAAAGACTTCACGGACTCAATCTGTATAGTCTGAAGGACAGAAGGAAAAGGGGGGACATGATCGAAACATTTAAATATGTTAAAGGGTTAAATAAGGTCCAGGAGGGAAGTGTTTTTAATAGGAAAGTGAACACAAGAACAAGGGGACACAATCTGAAGTTAGTTGGGGGAAAGATCAAAAGCAACATGAGAAAACATTATTTTACTGAAAGAGTAGTAGATCCTTGGAACAAACTTCCAGCAGACGTGATAGATAAATCCACAGTAACTGAATTCAAACATGCCTGGGATAAACATAGATCTATCCTAAGATTAAAATACAGAAAATAGTATAAGGGCAGACTAGATTGATCAAGGTTGACTCAGCCTTCCATCCTTCCGAGGTGGGTAAAATGAGGACCCGGATTGTGGGGGCAATATGCCGGCTCTGTTAAAAAGTGCCATTGCTAACATGTTGTAAGCCACCCTGAGTCTAAGGAGAAGGGCGGCATAAAAATTGAATAAATAAATAGATAAATAGATAGATAGATAGATAGATAGATAGATAGATAGATAGATAGATAGATAGATAGATAGATAGATAGATAGATAGATAGATGGACCATGAGGTCTTTTTCTGCTCTCAGACTTCTATGTTTCTATATTCTTCTGCAATGCCTTGAACAATCCTGAGGGGGGCAGCATTGCTCTGCTCAAACTCCTCCAGCAAAGGAAGGACTACGGTATCTAGAGTAGTTAGAAAGGGATCTTGGAGGTCATCTAGACCCTATGATTTTTCTCACACACACACACCCTCCCTATCTTCTTGTACCAGGGAAAGAAACTCTGGGCTGTGACGTTGTCAGCAACCCCCATCACTTTGGGCCTCATGGACGAGAGATTGCAAAGTTTCCAGGCTGTGTTGGTGTCGCTGGCCAACAGGGAAATTCATGTCTACCGGGATAAAAACCTCGTCAACGTCATCCCGGTGCCGGTAAGCTTCCAAGCTTCGGGAATGTTTGTGGAAATCCCGTCAAGCTAACGCTAATCTCCACTTCCTCCTCCCGTCCCTTTTTTTAACTTCACGTTTCTCTTGCCACTTACCTCCCAGAGACCTATAAGAGCACACAGAGTTGGCCTCCTCCAGGTCCCGTCAGCTAAACAATGCCGGGAAAGGCCTTCTCTGTGGCTGCCCCGGCTTGATGGAATCAACTGGGTGAGATCATCCAAGGGCATGGGGTGAGGTATCACCAGTACGCTGATGATACCCAGCTTTACATCTCCACCCCATGTCCAGTCAACGAAGCAGTGGATGTGATGTGCCGGTGTCTGGAGGCTGTTGGGGCCTGGATGGGTGTCAACAGACTCAAACTCAACCCGGATAAGACGGAGTGGCTGTGGGTTTTGCCTCCCAAGGACAATTCCATCCGTCCGTCCATCACCCTGGGGGGGGAATTATTGACCCCCCTCGGAGAGGGTCCGCAACTTGGGCGTCCTCCTCGATCCACAGCTCACATTAGAGAACCATCTTTCAGCTGTGGCGAGGGGGGCGTTTGCCCAGGTTCGCCTGGTGCACCAGTTGTGGCCCTATCTGGACCGGGAGTCACTGCTCACAGTCACTCATGCCCTCATCACCTCGAGGCTCGACTACTGTAACGCTCTCTACATGGGGCTACCTTTGAAAAGTGTTCGGAAACTCCAGATCGTGCAGAATGCAGCTGCGAGAGCAGTCATGGGCCTACCTAGGTATGCCCATGTTTCACCATCACTCCGCAGTCTGCATTGGTTGCCGATCAATTTCCGGTCACAATTCAAAGTGTTGGTTATGACCTTTAAAGCCCTTCATGGCATTGGACCAGAATATCTCTGAGACCGCCTTCTGCCGCACGAATCCCAGCGACCGATTAGGTCCCACAGAGTGGGCCTTCTCCGGGTCCCGTCAACTAAACAATGTCGGTTGGCGGGTCCCAGGGGAAGACCCTTCTCTGTGGCGGCCCCGGCCCTCTGGAACCAACTCGCCCCAGAGATTAGAACTGCCCCTACTCTCCTTGCCTTCTGTAAGCTCCTTAAAACCCACCTTTGTTGTCAGGCATGGGTGAACTGAGACATCTCCCCCGGGCATGTACAATTTATGCATGGTATGTTTGTATGTATGTTTGTTTAGTAAATGGGGTTTTTAAATATTTTAAACTACAATTTAGATTTGTTATGAATTGTTTTGTTTTGCTGTGAGCTGCCCCGAGTCTGCGGAGAGGGGCGGCATACAAATCTAAATAATAAATAAATAAATAAACTCCCCCGCCCAAGATCCGTATGGCCCCCACCTGCTGGCTTTTCATAAAGTCACAAAGACCTGGCTATGCTGGCAGGCTTGAGGACCCTAAACTAACTACAGTGGTACTTCTACTTAAGAACTTAATTCCTTCCGTGACCAGGTTCTTAAGTAGAAAAGTTTGTAAGCAGAAGCAATTTTTCCCATAGGAATCAATGTAAAAACAAATAATGCATGCAAAGTTATTAGGAAAGAAATAAAAGCTCGGAATTTGGGTGGGAAGAGGAGGCAGAAGAAGAGGAGGAGGAGAGTCGCTGCCGAAGGAAGAAGGGGATCCAAAACTTTGACTGTGCCAGAGAGAGAAACCCAGGTGGAATGGCAGGAAACCGGCCGGTCCTTCATGCCGCTCTCAAATTTCCTGATAATTTTTTCCGGGCTCAGGTTCTTAAATAGAAAATGGTTTTTAAGAAGAGGCAAAAAATCTTGAACATCCGGTTATCTTGAAAAGTTCTTAAATAGAGGCGTTCTTAAGTAGAGGTACCACTGTACTAGCTTGTCCAAGTGTATGAATTGATATGAATGAGTAGTACGCGTGCGGCTGAACAGTTTTAATTAGGGTTTAAGAAATTCATTCGTTTTTGTCTCGACTTCGTTTGATTGTTATTGTTACTTGTAATTTACACTGTGGTGAGCTGCCCTGAGTCCTTCGGGCATAGAAGTCAAACTAATAAATAAATGAATGAATGAATGAATGAATGAATGAATGAATGAATGAATAAATAAAATAATAATAATAATATTTTTTTTACAAACGTATCAATGCATGAACAGCGTGATACCCGAGTGTCATACATTTTGATACCGTTTCCCTCAAAATAAGATCTCCCCTGATAATAAGCCCAATCAGGCATTTGAGTGCGTGGCAATAAGGCCAAGTGCTTATTGCAGGGTTCAACAAATATAAGACAGGGTCTTATTTTCAGGGCAAACACAGTAAATAGATGATGGAGGGATGGATGGGAGGGAGGGAGAGAGAGATACCCTATTTTTCTCAAAATAAGACTTTCACTGATAATAAACCCAATTGGGCTTTTGAGTGCATGGCAATAAGGCCAAGTGCTTATTGCAGGGTTCAACAAATATAAGACAGGGTCTTATTTTTAGGGAAACACGGTAAATAGATGATGGAGGGTGGATGAAAAAGAGAGAAAGAGACATAATAGGAAGGATATATATATATAGTAGGTAAATAGATGGATGGATGGATGGATGGATGGATGGATGGATGGATGGATGGATGGATAGATAGATAATAGATAGATAGATAGATAGATAATAGATAGATAATAGATAGATAGATAGATAGATAGATAGATAATAGATAGATAGATAGATAATAGGTAGGTAGGTAGGTAGGTAGGTAGGTAGGTAGGTAGGTAGGTAGATAGATAGATAGATAGATAGATAGATCGGTAGATCGGTAGATAGGTAGATAGATAGACAAGCAATGGATGGATAGGCCTGACGTGCAATGTCCCACTTTGTAAACATCACAATGAATTGACTCTCGCTGCAGGCTCCATGACGGTTGTAAGTCGAGGACTGCTGAGAAAGCCTCTCACACCTATATTGTCATGGAGGATCCCAGCAAAAATATCCAGCTCATCCCCTCTCAAGGTTTCTAATTTCGCTCCTTCGTTGCTGACCAATTGTCCCTTGTTTCTTTCCCGATTCTTGGCAGGACGTGGTCACCAGCATCGTTTTCGGCCACTATGGACGAGAGGACAACACCCTCATCATGACAACCAAAGGTGTGAATGTTAAAAACGAGCTTGGTTTGGGATCCGATCTGGGTCGGTCAATGGGAACCGGAGGTTTTGTCTTCCGGGGGTTTCGGAACCGTGCTGGAGCCCAGCCTCATGGAACTTCCCTCTTGCCAGAATGTAGGTGAAGTTGGCTAGCGAAGCCTTTCCATCATTTGTGGGAGCAGGACAGCTAGCCTTAACTTTAACAGATTTCTTTAACAGAGTTGGAAGGGACCTTGGAGGTCATCTAGCCCAACCCCCCACGCAAATAGGAGACCCTACAGCCAAGATCACAGTCCAGTTTCTTCTTGTAAGCTTCCAGTGATGAAGCTCCCACAACTTCTGAAGGCAACTTCTGTTCCATTGGTGGATTGTTCTCACCATTAGGAAATTTCTCCTTATTTCCAGGTTGAGTCTCTCCCTGGTCAGTTTCCATCCATTATTCCTTCTCTGGCCTTTGGGTGCCATCGAGAACAGCCTGACCCCCCTCCTCTCTGTAGCATCCCCTCAAATATTTATTCATTTATTGGATTTGTATGCCGCCCCTCTCCGAAGACTCGGGGCAGCTCCACAGCATATAAAACAATAAATGCAAAGACAAATCTAATGAAACTACATAATACAAAGAGAAATCTAAATAAACTGCACTGTTCACCCAGAAGAGAAGGATTTAGGGGTAGTGATTTCTGACAGTCTCAAAATGGGTGAACAGTGCAGTGAGGCGGTAGGGAAAGCGAGTAGGATGCTTGGCTGCATAGCTAGAGGTATAACAAGCAGGAAGAGGGAGATTGTGATCCCGCTATATAGAGTGCTGGTGAGACCCCATTTGGAATAATACTGTGTCCAGTTCTGGAGACCTCACCTACAAAAAGATATTGACAAAATTGAACGGGTCCAAAGACGGGCTACAAGAATGGTGGAAGGTCTTAAGCATAAAACGTATCAGGAAAGACTTCATGGACTCCATCTGTATAGTCTGGAGGACAGAAGGAAAAGGGGGGACATGATCGAAACATTTAAATATATTAAAGGGTTAAATAAAGTTCAGGAGGGAAGTGTTTTTAATAGGAAAGTGAAGACAAGAACATGGGGGCACAATCTGAACTTAGTTGGGGGAAAGATCAAAAACAACATGAGAAAATATTATTTTACTGAAAGAGCAGTAGATCCTTGGAACAAACTTCCAGCAGACGTGGTAGATAAATCCACAGTAACTGAATGTAAACATGCCTGGGATAAACATAGATCCATCCTAAGATAAAATACAGGAAATAGTATAAGGGCAGACTAGATGGACCATGAGGTCTTTTTCTGCCGTCAGTCTTCTATGTTTCTAAACTACATAACCTAAAATCCCAATATATTAAAAATCAATCAAACAAATTCAAATCACAACCATACATCACATTTATTGGCCAGGGGGCCAAGATCTAATTGTCCATGCGTATTGCCTCCTAGATATTCCAATCTAAATATTGGAATACTGCTCTCATGTCTCCCCTGGTCCTTCACTAGACTAGCTGTGCTTGGTTCCTGCGCAAACGTTATGATGATGATGATGATGATTATTATTATTATTATTATTATTATTATTTAGATTTGTATGCCGCCCCTCTCCGAAAACTTCTTCTTCCTATGTTTTAGCCTCCAGTCCCCTCATCCTCATACAAATCTAATAAATCTTAAATCCTCCTGGTTGTTCCTCACTGCCCTTTTGCTAGTCCCAACATCACTCTCCGTCATACCTTGCGCCCACCCCAACTTTTATATCCTCTCCAGGTGGGGGTCTCCTCATCAAGATCTTGAAACGCACCAGCACTTTCCATAAGGGGGACGCAACTGCTGGCGTTCCGGTGGCCCAGAGCACCAAACTCAACGTGCCCAAGAAAACAAAACTCTACGTGGACCAGACACTGCGGGAACGAGAATGTGGAGTCGGTAAGCAGAATCCAGGGTCCCCCTCTCTCTCACTCACTTTATTGTCCAGGGAAGGTGCTGGGTTAGAAAGAGAGAGTGTGTGTGTGCTGAATTCTAATCCCACCTTAGGCACAAAAATTGCTGGGTGATTTTGGACCAATTGCCAGGAGATTTATTATTTACTTCCTTATTTATTATTTCGACTTGTATGCCGCCCAAGCCCATTGGGACTCAGGGCGCCATACAACAATATAAAAACGTGATACAATAATAAAAGAATAGAATAGAATAGAATAGAATTTTTATTGGCCAAGTGTGATTGGACACACAAGGAATTTGTCTTGGTGCCTATGCTTTCAGCGTCCATAAAATAAGATATACATTTGTCAAGAATCATGTGGTACAACACTTAATGATTGTCATAGGGGTCAAATAAGCAATGAAGAAGCAATATTAATAAAAAATCTTAGGATATAAGCAACAAGTTACAGTCATACAGTCCTAACTGGGAGGAAATGGGTGATAGGAATGATGAGAAAAACTAGTAGAATAGAAGTGCAGATTTAGTAGAAGTCAAATATAATTACCAAACAATTTAAAAAAAAACATTGTAAAACCCACAATGCAGATTAAAAAAAATAATATAAAATATAATACAAAAGAATAGAATAAATAATTTTTTTTAAAAAAATAATAATACAAAAAACAATGGCTGTCTATTGAGGACCTGTACACTGCACGAGTCAAAAAGAGGGTGGGGAAAATATTGACTGACCCCTCGCATCCTGGAGATAAACTGTTTCAACTCCTACCTTCAAAACGTCGCTACAGAGCACTGCACACCAAGACAACTAGACACAAGGACAGTTTTTCCCAAATGCCATCGCTCTGCTAAACAAATAATCCCCTCAACACTGTCAGACTTTCTACTAAATCTGCACTTCTATTCTACTAGTTTTTCTCATCATTCCTATCACCCATTTCCTCCCACTTAGGACCGTATGACTGTAACCTGTTGCTTCTTATCCTTAAGATTTTTATTAATATTGATTGTTTCCTCATTGCTTATTTCATCCCATGACAATCATTAAGTGTTGTACCTCATGATTCTTGATAAATCTATATTTTCTCTTATGTACACTGAGAGCATCTGCACCAAAGACAAATTCCTTGTGTGTCCAATCACACTTGGCCAATAAAGAATTCTGTTCTATTCTATTCTATTCCTATTCCTATTCTATTCTATTTTATTCTATTCTATTCTATATTCCAGTGTTTCCCAACCTTTTTTGAGCCGCGGCACATTATTAATATTTTCAAAATTCTGGGGAACACTGAAGGGGGGGCGGGGGGCGGGGCTAAAGAAAAGTTTGGACAAAAAAAAAATATCTTCCTCCCTTTCACTCTATTTCTCCCTCCCTCTTTCTCTCTCTTCCTTCCCTTCTTTCTCTCTCTCCATCCCTCTTTCTTTCTTCCTCTTTTTTGCTCTTTCTCTCTCCCTCCTTCTCTCCCTCCATGTCTTTCCCTCTCCCTCCTTCCCCCCTCTCTTTCTCTCTCTTGCTTTCTTTCCCTCTCTTTCTCTTGCTTTCTTTCTCTCTCATTCTCTCTCCCCTCCTTTTTCTCTCTCTCTCTTTCTCTCTCGTTCACCATGCCGGCAACAGAGAGAAAAAGAAAGAGAGAGAGAGAGCTGGAGAGAGAATGGAGGGCGCCGTTGTCTTCGCCTCCACCCGCCGGCTCTGCAGCTAAGAGGCAACAGCAGCCATCAGCCTCCTCGCCCTCCCAGACGTTCCCAGCGCCCGGCCACGCGCCGCCTCCCGTTAGCCCGGCTGACCTTTCCCTGCTGCCGTTTTCTCTTCATGGCGCAAAGCCACACAGTCCCGGACTCCCGGATTGCTCGCTTTTCCGGCCAGCAAGCGCGGCGCTTTCCTGGGCAGATGGCTTTGCTGACCGGAGAAGCGAGCGATCCGGGAGTCCGGGACTGTGTGGCTTTGCGCCATGAAGAGAAAACGGCAGCAGGGAAAGGTCGGCTGGGCTAACAGGAGGCGGCGCGTGGCCGGGCGCTGGGGACGTCTGGGAGGGCGAGGGGAGCCGGCGGGCGGAGGCGAAGACAACGGCGCCTTCCATTCTCTCTCCGGCAGCGAAGGAGAGGGGGCGGATCACGCCCCAAGACAGGAGGCGGCGGCGGCGGAGGAGGAGAGGGGGCGGATCGGGCGGGCAATGGGGCAGGGCAGAGAAGCCAGGGGCGCGTTTGGCCAGAGGCACCGTGGGGAGGCAGGGGCGGCCGCGGCTCCCTTTACTCCTACTGCTGGACCTCCCCGCCCCTGCCTCCTTTTTCCCGCCTTCCTTCTTTGGGGCCCAGCCAGAAACAGCTGCATCGGGCTGCGAGTGGAAGCTCCAGGTCGGAGGCACTGGCAGTGCCCCGCCCACCTGGAGCTTCCTGCGGCACACCTGACCGTGTCTCGCGGCACACTACTGTGCCGCGGCACACCGGTTGGGAAACGCTGCTATATTCTATGACTTATGACTGCTTTTCAAACTTAATGACCTCTGCAGCGACCCATGGCCCCATGATCAAAATTGAGGCGCTTTGCAACCGCCTTGTGCTATTTAAACATTTTTCAGTGTCCCTTGGTGGGGGTCTCATCATTCCCCCTTTCATGACTTTCTGACAAATAAAAGGAGCCAAATTCACTTAAAAACCGTGTTACTAACTGGCTTTATAGGTCATGATCAACACTTTGAATTGTGACCGGAAACTGATCGGCAACCAATGCAGACTGCGGAGTGTTGGTGTGACATTAGGTCCCACAGAGTCGGCCTTCTCCGGGTCCCATCGATGAAACAATGTCGTCTGGCGGGATCCAAGCGAAGAGCCTTCTCTGTGGTGGCTGCGGCCCTCTGGAACCAGCTACCCCCGGAGATTAGAATTGGCCCCAGCCTCCTTGTCTTTCGTAAACTTCTTAAAACCCACCTCTGCCGTCAGGCATGGGGGAACTGAGACACCTCCCTAAGGCTTTAATATTTTATGTTTTGGTATGTATGTGTTGCATGGTTTTTAATTGTTGGGGTTTTATATATCTTTCTCTTTTAATATTAGATTTGTTGCAATGTTATATTGTCTTTGATTATTGTTGTGAGCCGCCCCGAGTCTTTGGAGAGGGGCGGCATACAAATCTAATAAATAATAATAATAATAATAATAATAATAATTATTATTATTATTATTATTATTATTAACTGAGACATCTCCCCCGGGCCTATACAGTTTATGCATGGTATGTTTGTGTGTATGTTTTGCTTTTTGATACGGGGTTTTTAGTGACTTTTAATTATTAGATTTGTTATATATTGTGTTATTGTTGTTGTGAGCCGCCCCGAGTCTACGGAGAGGGGCGGCATACAAATCTAATAAATCAATAAGTAAAATAAACAAATATTGGAGCTGAGCTAGGGCAGCGGCTCACGTGCCAGCAGATACGGCTCCGCGTGCCACCTGTGGCGCCTGTGCCATAGGTTTGCCCTCACTGGCCTCTATGGCAAGAGGGGGTAGAATAGAAGGGCTCCTCCACTTGCCTTCCGTTCATCCTCCTCTCTTCTCCCCATTCCCAGCCATGCACCAAGTCTTTCAGACCGACCTCAGCCGCATCCGTCTCACGGCGGCCCGTGCCTACGTCCGGGCGCTGGAGTGCAGCATGGCCCCTGTCTCGGAGTCCCTGCAGGAACCACTCAAGCTGAACGCCGTGGTGAGGAAACCACTGAGAGATCCTGGATGAGCTCATGGGTGTCTTGGGCCTCAAACACATCTTTATATTATATCAATACTGTCAAGATTGTTTTGCAATTTGGTGCCATTTGTTTGGAGGGAGAATTCTGAAAGTTGAAGTCCATGCTTTTAAAACGGGTTATCAAACGATGTTTTCTTGAGCTTAGATTCAGATTACAATAATAATAATAACAACAACAGAGTCGGAAGGGACCTTGGTGGTCTTCTAGTCCAACCCCCTGCTTGGGCAGGAGACCCTACACCACTTCAGACAGATGGTTATCCAACATCTTCTTAAAAACTTCCAGTGTTGGAGCATTCACCACTTCTGGAGGCAAGCTGTTCCAATGATCAACTGTCAGGAATTTTCCCCTTAGTTCTAAGTTGCTTCATTCCTTGTTTAGTTTCCACCCATTGCTTCTTGCTCTGTCCTCAGATGCTTTGGAGAATAGCCTGACTCCCTCTCCTTTGTGGCAACCCCTGAGATATTGGAGGACTGCTATTATGTCCCCCCTGGTCCTTCTTTTCATTAAAATTCTTTCATTCATTCATTCATTCATTCATTCATTCATTCATTCGATTTTTATGCTGCCCTTCTCCTTAGACTCAGGGCGGCTTACAACTTGTTAGCAATAGCACTTTTTTAACAGAGCCAGCCTATTGTCCCCACAATCCGGGTCCTCATTAGACCCACCTTGGAAGGATGGAAGGCTGAGTCAACCTTGAGCCAGTGATGAGATTTGAACCGCTGACCTACAGATCTACAGTCAGCTTCAGTGGCCTGCAGTAAAGCACTCTTCCTGCTGGGCCACCCTGGCTCTTTATAGACTTTATAGACACACCCAATTCTTGCAAGCATTACAATTAGATTAGATCCAGATCTAAAAGGTTAGATTCAGATTAACAGAGCTGGAAGGTACCTTGTAGGTCATCTAGTCCACCCCCACCTCGCCCCCTGCCCAAGCAGGAGACTCTGCCAAGAACCTTAGCCACTTCAACTCCCAAAATGCTCCAGACAGCCCTCCCCCTGTCTCCTGGAGAGATTTCATGCCCTGATTTGCTTAAGGCAAAGGTAGAGGGTCCCCTCCCAGGTATATGCTAGTCGTTCCCTGCTCTAGGGGGTGCTGCTCGTCTCCTTTTCTAAGCCAAGGAGCCAGCGCTGTCCAAAGACGCCTCCATGGTCATGTGACCAGCATGACTCAACGTCGAAGATGCAAGCTACGCTGTTGACCATCCCACCCAAAGGGGTCCCTATTGGTCTTCTTGCATTTTTTACATACTTTCGAACTGGATGCCAGCGATAATACATTTTATAAAGATTCTCTTTGTACAGTGGTACTTCTACTTACGAACTTAATTCGTTCCGTGACCAGGTTCTTAAGTAGAAAAGTTTGTAAGAAGAAGCAATTTTTCTCATTGGAATTAATGTAAAAGCAAATAATGCGTGCGATTGGGGGAACCACAGGGAGGGTGGAGGCCCTGTTTCCTCCAGGAGATTCCTAGAGAGGACCCACGGAGGCTTATCCCTGCCTTTTCCAGCCTTGTTTCCTCCAGGAGATTCCTAGAGAGGACCCACGGAGGCTTCTCCCCACCTTTTCCAGCCCTGTTTCCTCCCATGAGATTCCCAGAGAGGCCCCACGGAGGCTTCTCCCCACCTTTTCCAGCCCTGTTGCCTCCCAGGAGATTCCCAGAGAGGCCCCACGGAGGCTTCTCCCTGCCTTTTCCAGCCCTGTTTCATTCCAGGAGATTCCTAGAGAGGCCCCACGGAGGCTTCTCCCTGCCTTTTCCGGTTACACTTTCGGAGGCTCAGGTTTGTAAGTGGAAAATAATTCTTGAGAAGAGGCAAAAAAAATCTTGAACACCCGGTTCCTCTCTAGAAAGGTTCGTAAGTAGAGACCTTCTTAGGTAGAGGGACCACTTTACCATGCCGTCATAGTCAATTTATAATTTTTTCGTCCATACTTTTTCCCAATCATCTAGTTGAATAGTGTAACCAATTTTTTTTGCCCATGCCTATCATATTATCTTTTTCACAATCTCTTCAGACTTCTCAAGTTGTAGTAAATAGTTAAACATTTTGGATAGAATTTTTTTTCTGATCCTTTGTCCTCATTTAATACGGCTTCCTCTTCCTCCTCCTCTTCCTCTTCCTCCAGGTGCAGGGCATGGGCCCCGTTTTCAAACTCTGCCTTAACCTCCAGAACATGTCCGAGAATCGCGCGATAGCAAATCTTCTCATCTGCTTCATTTACAACGAAAGCCATTATTCTGTCGAGCGTCCGTTCTTCAAGGTAACACCGTGTCCTTCTCTGGATCTCTCCTTCCCCTTGATTTTTCTCGTTGGCACTACGTTGTTAACTTCAATTGGTAACCAAACAAATGCTTGTAAGCTGAGGATTACCTGCATTTATTTCTCTTTGCAACACTAGAGTGCCTTCCGTCCCCTGTCCTATTGCTCTCCTACATCTCCTATACCTTTCTTCTATTCCTATATCTCTTCTTCTATTCTTTCATTGATATGTTCTATTACTATACCTTCTTTTCTATTCTTTCTTAGATATATTCTACTATGAGTATCTCCTCTATAACCTTCATCATGTATTTTACATATATATATATATATATGTAGATTGTTCTGAGTTCGGGTTTTGCCCCGAACTCAGAACAATCTACATACATATACCCATGAAAATCTACGAATATATATATATATATATATATATATATATATATATATATATATATATATATATATATATATATATATATGTAGATTGTTCTGAGTTCGGGTTTTGCCCTGTGTAATGTTTTGCATGTCTATGCGACGTTTCGGTAAAATCACATTTACCATCATCAGGCTGGAGTTCCAATCTCTGTGTTTTTGCAAAAACACAGAGATTGGAACTCCAGCCTGATGATGGTAAATGTGATTTTACCGAAACGTCGCATAGACATGCAAAACATTACACAGGGCAAAACCCGAACTCAGAACAATCTACATACATATACCCGTGAAAATTTACGAAAACAAATATATATATATATATATATATTTGTTTGTTTTCGTAAATTTTCACGGGTATATGTATGTAGATTGTTCTGAGTTCGGGTTTTGCCCTGTGTAATATTTTGCATGTCTATGCGACGTTTCGGTGAAATCACATTCACCATCATCAGGCTGAAGTTCCAAGCTACAACAACACGAAGCTTGGAACTTCAGCCTGATGATGGTGAATGTAATATTTTGCATGTCTATGCGACGTTTCGGTGAAATCACATTCACCATCATCAGGCTGAAGTTCCAAGCTACAACAACACGAAGCTTGGAACTTCAGCCTGATGATGGTGAATGTGATTTCACCGAAACGTTGCATAGACATGCAAAATATTACACAGGGCAAAACCCGTTTCTTCCCGTGTAGGATTTGGAAATTTCTGGCGACGTTTCGATAAGGTCCCACTCATCATCTTCAGGCTGGTGTTTCTGTCCTCGTTCTAGGTCTCGCAGTGTTCGCCTTAGAACAAGGACAGAAACACCAGCCTGAAGATGATGAGTGGGACCTCATCGAAACGTCGCCAGAAATTTCCAAATCCTACACGGGAAGAAACCCAAACATACCAAGACCGTCATATATATATATACGGTATATACCCACTAAAACTCTCATTGTGTATTGGGCAAAATAAATAAATAAAATAAATAAAACTTTACCCTTAGTCTATCCACTGTTGACCTCTCCTGATTCCTAAGAGGTCAGTAAGGGGCAGGTACAAGTGCACTAGAGTGCCTTCCGTCCTCTGTCCTATTGCTCTCCTATATCTCCTATACCTTTCTTCTATTCCTATATCTCTTCTTCTATTCTTTCATTGATATGTTCTATTCCAATATCTTCTTTTCTATTTTTTCTTAGATTTTTTTACTATGAGTATCTCCTCTATAACCTTCATCATGTATTTTACTCTGTGTACATAGATATATACCCACTAAAACCCTCATTGTGTATTGGACAAAATAAATAAAATAAATAAACTTTCTCTTCAGGCTCCAATGTTGATCCCAGGATTGAATTATCCATTGACCACTTTCGTCGAGTGTCTCAGCAACCAAGCCATCTCGGATGTTATCAAGGTTGGTGACCTTAAGTTGGGTTTCCCCACCATTCTCAAGCCCCACCACCCTCCAATCCTTTTGTTTAAAGAAAAAAAAGAAGGCTTAATGGAAAAGACGGATCAATGAAACCAGCCTTCCAATATTTGAGGAGCTGACATAAAGAAAAGGGGCGGTCAACCTATTCTGCAAAGCACTGCAACACACGAAGCCATGGATGGAAACTAAACAAGGAGAGGAGCAACCTGGAACTAAGGAGGAATTTCTGGACCGTGAGATCAGTTTATCGATGGGACAGAAGTTGTGGGTGCTCCAACACTGGAGGTGTTCAAGAAAAGATTGGAGTGGGTTCCAAAAATGGTGGGAGGTCTTCAGCACAAAACTTATCAGGAAATGAACTCAATCTGTTTAGTCTGGAGGACAGAAGGGAAAGGGGGGACACGATCGAAACATTTAAATATGTTAAAGGGTTAAATAAGGTTCAGGAGAGAAGTGTTTTTAATAGGAAAGTGAACACAAGAACAAGGGGGCACAATCTGAAGTTAGTTGGGGGAAAGATCAGAGGCAATGTGAGAAAATATTTGAAAGAGTAAAAGAGGCTTGGAACAAACTTCCAGCAGACGTGGTTGGTAAATCCACAGGAACTGAATTTAAACATGCCAGGGATAAACTTACAGTGGTACCTCTACTTACGAACTTAATTCGTTCCGTGACCAGGTTCTTAAGTAGAAAAGTTCTTTAAGTAGAAGCAATTTCCCCCATAGGAATCAACGTAAAAGCAAATAATGCGGCCAAACCCATTAGGAAAGAAATAAAAGCTCAGAATTTGTATGGGAGGAAGAGGAGGAAGAAGAGGAGGGGGAGGACAGTCGCTGCTGAAGGAAGAAGGTGAGGGGAGGGGAAATTTAAAAAATCTAAAACTTTAAGGCTTAAAAAAAAAGAGGGACTCTGAGGTGGTGCCCAGAGAAAGGAAAACGCTCCGTTCGCTCTGGGCTGCCAAAGCCTCCTTAAGCGCCACCGAAAGGCTCCTCTGGCAGCCCAGAAAAGCCCGAGATGCCCGGGATTAAAGAGGGAATGGAAGGAAACTGGCCGGGCCTTCATGCCGCTCTCAAATTTCCTGGGAAATTTTTATGGGCTCGGGTTCTTAAGTAGAAAATGGTTCTTAACAAGAGGCAAAAAAGATCTTGAACGCCCAGTTCTTATCTAGAAAAGTTCTTAAGTAGAGGTACCACTATATATCCATCCTAAGATAAATACAGGAAATAGTATAAGGACAGACTGGATGGACTATGAGGTCTTTTTCTGCCGTCCATCTTCTATGTGTCTATGTTTCTATGACAGCCGTTTATTCAAAATGGTTGCAAAAATCACATGACCTTGGGACACACATAGCAGGATCGAACTGTTGGCAGTTGGCAGAGTTTAGCTGATGTGATAGCTACTAGAAAGGCAGTTTTTATTGACAAAGGGTGTAAGTCAATCGTTCTAAGAGGTTCAAACGGGGGCCCTGTTAATGACTCTAATACTAGAGTTAAATCCCAAGATGGGAATCTATGAATTTTTGCTGGACAGATGTTTAAGGCCCCTTTTAAGAAGTCCCTAATCCAAGGATGCCTTGATAGGGGGCGGTTGAAGTCCCAGACTAAGATGGTAGATAGAGCCGCCACATGTCTCCTTAAAGTGTTGGGTGCCAGTCCTTTATCTAGACCTGACTGAAGAAATCTTAAAACTATGTCAGGCGTAGCAGATTGAGGATCAACCTCTTGGATTGTGCAAAAATTACAAAAGGCCGCCCATGTGGCTTGATAAATACGTCTGGTAGAAGGTCGACGTGCTGCTTGTATGGTGGCAATGACCGTGTCTGCGTTCTCACCACTGAGCCACCTCGCTAACCCATCAAATCCCCTTTCCCTCCCCTCCCCTCCCTCCCCCATTTTGCTATTGGGAGAAATCTAGTTGAGCCGGGATGGCGCAGTGGTTAGAGTGCGGCACTGCAGGCTCCTTCAGCTGACTGCTAGCTGTCGTTCAGCAGTTCAAATCCCACCACCGGTGGACTCAGCCTTCCATCCTTCCGAGGTGGGTAAAAACGAGGACCCAGATTGTTGGGGGCAAGAGGCTGATTCTGTAAACCGCTTAGAGAGGGGTGTAAAAGCACTGTGAAGCGGTATATACTGTAAGTCTAAATGCTATTGCTATAAAGCAAGAGAAGGAAAAGAAGTATAATTGTGAGCTCCTTAGATGCAACGACTGTGATTTCCAAAGCAAAAGAAGGAAAGAAAGAAACAACCAACAAGGAGGGAGGGAGGAAGAGGGGAATGGGGAGGGAGAGAGGGTGGAAGGTGGAATGGATGGGAGCAAGAAAGGAAGGAAGGAGAGAGGGAAGGAAAAAGGAAGGAATAAAAGAAGGAGGGAGAGATGGAAGGAAGGAAAAAAGAAAAGGAAGGAAATAAGGATTGAGGGAGGGAGGGAAGGAAGGGAAAGAGAAGAGGGAAGGAGAAAGGGAGAGAGAAAGGAAGGAAAGAACAAAGGATATATACTATAGGGCTTCCTGCTTGAGCAGGGGGTTAGACTAGAAGACCTCCAAGGTTCCTTCCTTCCTTCCTTCCTTCCTTCCTTCCTTCCTTCCTTCCTTCCTTCTCATTTTTTCCTTCTGCAACACACACACACACACACACACACACACAAAGCTGATCGAACAATAGTCTAAATGCTATTGCTATTATCTCGGTCCTCAATTCCTTCTGCGGGACCCTGTCTGTCTTTCTGTGCTCCAAAAGGGAACAATTCCATACGCCCCCCATCCTCCTCTTTGATGCCCTTTGACCTTCAGACCTCTCTCTCTCTCTTTTCCCCCTGCAGGTGTTTGTGCTCAAGGAAGGCGACCATCAGCCGCTGCTCACAGCCCACATTAGCATGCCCGTGAGCGAAGGCTTGGCCGAGACGTGAACCGTCTCCGAGGGGAGGCCTGACTTCCTTGACCGTCTCGGCACAGCAACTGGGAACCGCAAGAGGAGATTGGAGTCCCAATGTTGCTGCATCTTCTCAAACGTAGGAAGGACATTCTCCTTTTGCTGCTGCTAAGGAGAAACAACCCACACACGGGGGGAGACCTGGTTAGAATTAGCTACCCAACGGCAGTTAGAGGCCCGGAGGCCCGAAAGGTAGATTATATAATAAATTATATTCATCCTGCCATCTAAAGAAAAGGAGCATTTCCTGTTTGAGAGGAACCAAATAAACCCCAAAACAAACTAATGTATAGCTGGAATGGAATACATAGTGTAAGAGTAGGATAGAGATGGATTGGAATGGAATGGAGATGGAATGGAAGTCCATCTAAGAAAGTCACAAAGAGCCATCACGTTACACACAAACACCAGGATTGTCGTACATCCATGCCAGCTGCCAAGGGCCTGAATTTTTATCATAAGGTCTTGGGGTGGTTGTATGTGCGAGTCTCTTTTTTCCCCAGTGCTATTGAAACTTTTCAACAGTGGATAAATGAATGGATTTAAGTCAAAGATTACCAGTCTATTGGGGGTCACCTTCCTTCCCCTGATTTCCTGAAAGCCCAGCTCTTGATTTCTCCTCTTCTGCCGTCTGTCAGTTAAAACTTTCTTTCTTTTCCTTCCTGTTTTCTAAAGCTGGGTTCTTTCTTTCTTTCTCTCTCTCTCTCTCTCTCTCTATCTATCTCTATCTCTCTCTCTCTCCCTTTCTTTCTTTCCTTTCTTTCTCTTCCTTTCCTTCCTTCCTTTCTTTCTCTCTCTCTCTCTCTTTCCTTCCTTTCCTTCCTTCCTTCCTTTCCTTCCTTCTTTCCTTCCTTTCTCTCTCTCTCTCTCCTTTCCTTTCCTTCCTTTCTTCTTTCCTTCCTTCCTTCCTTTCTCTCTCTCTCTTCCTTCCTTTCTCTCTCTCTCTTCCTTCCTTCCTTCCTTTCTCTCTCTCTCTCTCCTTTCCTTTCCTTCCTTCCTTTCTCTCTCTCTCTTCCTTCCTTCCTTTCTCTCTCTCTCTCTTCCTTCCTTCCTTCCTTTCTTTCTCTCTCTCTCTCTTTCCTTCCTTCATTCCTTCCTTTCCTTCCTTTCTTCTTTCCTTCTCTCTTTCCTTTCCTTTCCTTCCTTTCTTCTTTCCTTCCTTTCCTTCCTTTCTTCTTTCCTTCCTTCCTTCCTTTCTTCCCCCCTCCCTCCTCTCCGCCTCCTCCTCTTCCTCCTTCTCCTTTTTTTTTTGCAACGTTGAGGGGAACAGCCACCTGTTTCAAAAGCCTAGCAGCTTTTTCTTCTTTTGTGTGGGCTTTTTAAAAAAATAAATAAAAATCACACCCTTTTTCACACCAGGGTGTGAATTGGAAGCTGACAGTCATAGTCTTCCTAGCAGCAACAGCCTGGTTTATAAGAAGAGAGCTCATTTCCCTTCTCTGGCAGTGAAGCCTTTCATTAAAAGACGTTTTCTTTCTATCCTGCCTAACTTCCTATTGTGTCAACTCCATAAAAAAGGAGAGAGAGAGAGAGAAAAACAAATCAAAACAACAATAAAGAAGAAATATAGCCTATCCATCGTCTCTTGTTGCTTCAATACTTTAATTGCTATCCTTTTTTTTTTAAAAAAAATTCCTCCTATATTCCTCTCTCAAATCTTTTATCGATCACTGCGAATATTTCTTGGCTATTCAGACCGAGTATTTCTTAAGCGTAAGAATAGCATTTCATTAAATTCATTAATTTAAGTGGAAAAAATGCTGTTTCTTGATCTGGGATGATTCGGTCTGTACAAAATATATTCTTGTTTTTCCCTCCCACGCCCCCCTCAACTGTGTATGTGTTTAGGTTTAAATATGTATAAGTTAAAGAAGCCTGGGGATGCCACATCAAACCGACCAACAACACACTTGAGTTGGGGCACACAGTGGAAACGAAATGAAACTCTGAACAAAAAAATACCCAAAGAAACAAAGATACAAAACCATGAAAGATCTTGTGACTTTAGAGGTGTGAAAAAAAAACACACATTCCCACGCATCTAATCGGAGCAAAAAATGCAAGGGCAAAACAGTCCAAATTTCTTCCTGTCTTAGCCAAAAAGAGGATGAAGAGAGAAACAAATGTGAAGAAGGGGATTTTTTTAATATATATAACGAAAGACGGTTTTGATTCCAGAATTGGGGGGGTGAGGTGGGGAATACACAGTTGTTTTGATGATAATCCCTTTAAAAAAAATTCATTCTGTACGAAGATTACCAGCAGTGTTCATTGTATTTTCATAATCTGCTTTCAATTTACAAAGTCTGCACTGAGTGACATAAGGGAAGGTTTGGTAGGGAAGGTTTGGTAGGGAAGGTTTGCCTATTGCCGATGACTCTAAAGTGTGCAGTAGGGTTGATATTCCTGGAGGCGTCTCTAATATGGTAAATGATTTAGCTTTACTAGATAAATGGTCAAAGCAATGGAAACTGCAGTTTAATGTTTGCAAATGTAAAATAATGCACTTGGGGGAAAAGGAATCCTCAATCTGAGTATTGCATTGGCAGTTCTGTGTTAGCAAATACTTCAAAAGAAAAGGATTTAGGAGTAGTGATTTCTGACAGTCTCAAAATGGGTGAGCAGTGTGGTCGGGCAGTAGGGAAAGCAACTAGGATGCTTGACTGCATAGCTAGAGGTATAACAAGCAGGAAGAGGGAGATTATGATCCTGCTATATAGAGCGCTGGTGAGACCACATTTGGAATACTGTGTTCAGTTCTGGAGACCTCACCTACAAAAAGATATTGACAAAATTGAACGGGTCCAAAGACGGGCTACAAGAATGGTGGAAGGTCTTAAGCATAAAACGTATCAGGAAAGACTTCATGAACTCAATCTCTATAGTCTGGAGGACAGAAGGAAAAGGGGGGACATGATTGAAACATTTAAATATATTAAAGGGTTAAATAAGGTCCAGGAGGGAAGGGTTTTTAATAGGAAAGTGAACCCAAGAACAAGGGGACACAATCTGAAGTTATTTGGGGGAAAGATCAAAAGCAACATGAGAAAATATTATTTTACTGAAAGAGTAGTAGATCCTTGGAACAAACTTCCAGCAGACGTGGTAGATAAATCCACAGTAACTGAATTTAAAAATGCCTGGGATAAACATATATCCATCCTAAGATAAAATACAGAAAATAATATAAGGGCAGACTAGATGGACCATGAGGTCTTTTTCTGCCGTCAGACTTCTATGTTTCTACCATTACTACTAGTTTTTTCTTCATCATTCCTATCACCCATTTCTTCTCACATATGACTGTAACTTTCTGCTTGTATCCTTAAGATATTTATTAATATTGTTTCCTCGTTGCTTATTTGACCCCTGTGACAATCATTAAGTGTTCATGATTCTTGACAAACATATCTTTTCTTTTATGTACACTGAGAGCATCTGCACCAAAGACAAAATTCCTTGTGTGTCCAATCACACTGGGACAATAAAGAATTCTATTGGAGAATGATAGAAAAAATAATAAAAGAAATAGTAAGACAGGAAATAGAAATAACCCCGGAATTTTATTTACTGGGTATAACCAATCAGAAATATAAGAAAGAAATTTTACACCTAGTCATTCATATTTTGACAGCGGCCAGGATAGTGTATGCGCAAAATTGGAAAGGGGAAAATATTCCCAAAGAAGAGGAAGTTATTAAGAAAATATTATTGGGGGGAAAAAAGAATTCTATTCCATTCTATCAATCAAAACAACACGCATACCAACCACACAATTCAGCTGTGACAGATGTTGCTAATCACGGCCCCAGGTCCATCAGCAAAGCCAAGACTTTGCAGCCTTTCAGAAGGCCAGTAGGGTAGGAGCAGTACAGACATGAGGGGAGGGAGTTGGTTCCATAGAGCTGGGGCAGCCACAGAGGAGGCCCTCCCTCATGGTCCCACCAACCTGCATTGCTTAATTGACAGGACCCGGAGAACGCCAACCCTGTGAGATTTTATTGTCACTGGGAGGTATGCGGCAAGAGGCGGTCCCATAATTATGGGTTCTAGTCCTTAAGATATTTATTAATATTGTTTCCTCATTGCTTATTTGACCCTTATGACAATCATTAAGTGTTTTTTAGTTCATGATTCTTGACAAATGTATCTTTTTCTTTTATGTACACTGTGAGCATCTGCACCAAAGACAAAATTTCTTATGTGTCCAATCACACTTGGCCAATAAAGAATTCTATTCTATTCTATATTCTATTTTATTCTATTCTATATTTTCTATTCTATTCTTTACATCGATATACCCTATTCTGTCCATGCACTTATTCTGTTTCCATTCAGATATTCCTTTCGCCCAGGTCCACATACTTGCACACCCACATATACGTACACAAATATGTAAACACAAAAGATTTTGCACAAAAAAAACCCTGGCGATTCGGTCCATCATCCCCCCAGTGTTGTACTTGGCAATTCTAAAAAGTTAACACTACTCATCGGTTGCTCTTAAAAATGAAGAAAGATTCGAGAAGCCTTTTGCATTCGAAAGGAACGGAATAACTCGGAGGAAAATCAAATAGTGCAGGCCGCTAATATCTGGAGCGCGCCGGGGCTGCGAAAGCTTGAAAAGGAATGGGATCGAGTACTTCGAAAGCGGAAAACGGACAGATACATGCACAGCCTCATCTGGGACAAACGGCCGGCTTCTCTCCTTCCACATATTTGAGGAAAGCTGTTGAGACATACTGGGCAATCCACAGGTGTTTGAATTCCTCTCCATCCGGAAATAGCCCTTAACAGAAAATATAAACAATCCAGTTCATTGCTAAGGCAGGACTTGTTTCCAGCCTGGTATACCTTGCCTTAAGAAGAGATTGGACTGCCATTTGTCAGAAATGGTGGAAGGTCTCCTACTGTTTGTGTGGGGGTTGGACTAGATGACCTACAAGGTCCCTCCCAACACCGTTAAATCTAATCTAATTTAATCTAACCACTAGACACCCCCCCCAGAGAGGCACTTCCATTCTATCCTCTTTTCCCGCCAATCAGCGGAACGCAACCCACCTCTTCTCCCCAATCTTTCCCCCAAGTGTTCTGGATAATCCAGTATGGTCCACTCCAGGTACCACGTCGGCTTTTTCCTGCAATCCAAAGGAAAGAAAACCACGCAAAATTAAAATGACAAAATATCAAGAAAGTTTTTGACAGTCCATTCTTGCTCTATTGAGCTAAACACTCCACGGACTGCATTGGTTGCCGATTGGTTTCCGGACGCAATTCAAAGTGTTGGTAATGACCTACAAAGCCCTACATGGCATCGGGCCAGATTACTTCTGGGACCGCCTTCTGCCGCATGAGTCCTAGTGACTGGTCAGGTCCCACAGAGTCAGACTTCTCCGGGTCCTGTCAACCAGACAATGTCACTTGGTGGGGCCTAGGGGAAGAGCCTTCTCTGTGGCGGCCCCAGCCCTCTGGAACCAGCTCCCCCCAGAGATTCATACTGCCCCTACCCTCCTCGCCTTCTATAAGAGTCTTAAGACTCATCTATGAGGCCAGGCTTAGACTCTAGACCCAATGAATGTTACGTAAGGATTTAGAACCTACTACTGGATTACCTATGAGAATCCTTCGGGAGTTGGGCGGCATATAAATTAAATTAATTAATAATTAAATTAAATTAAATTAATAATAGATTAATTTAATAAAATAAAATTAATAAATTAATAAACAGATTCGCACAGCAAGCTAAGTCTCTCTCTCACACACACACAGATCAGAAGTGAGTTCTAAGATCCATTACTACCGGTTTGTACACATGCTTGCAGAGGGGCCTGATGCTTCTGCACATGTGCAGAAGCGTCCCGGGTAAGTGGGCGGAGCCTCCTGCTGCCGCTACCAGTTCACAGAACTGGGACGCAACCCACCGCTGATAAGACCATGATGGAGCCCCAAATTACGACTGTACGTCGATGCAGCCGTTAAGCAGGTCCGCTCCATGACCGCATGCTGATTTTATTGCCATTTGTGTGGATGTCGTTAAATAGACAACCATGACGGTTAAGGAAACATGGCGGTCTTTTAAACAAATCTGTTTTAATCTGGCAAAACCCATCGAAAATTGTGGTGAGATTCTGCAAATCGCCATCAATGTGATCCAGTTGCCAAGATCCTGTCACTGTGAAAGGAGGGTATGTATCATAACTTTGACATCACATCAGGAGTACCTTCGTAAGGGGGCTGTTGCCACTTTAGACGGTCATTAAACGGGGACTAAATCGGATTAAAATCCTAACGTTAGGACACTGGGTGATTTGCAACGTCTCCGCCAGGATTTTAGCCCTGTTTCTCACCCGAAAGGTTTTGGGGTTCATCCAACAACCCAACCGCCTTCAAACTGGTGTTTTGATGATGTACCCATCTCCAAAACTGGCGGGACACTGAATGGAGAATCACGCTGGAATCCAGTGGATCCCAACAGCCAAGGAAATATGGCTTACCTTCACCGAAGCCAACAATAAGGACCACATGGTCAAGCCGCTTTGGGTCACAGGTCTGCTTGGGCCTCTGGATGATGCCTTTTTCGTAATGCTGCCCCCCAGGGAGAGAATCGAAACAGACCATTATTAGCCACAGATGGAGGATTCTTTAAATCTCGGTTACCTCTCTAGGTCTCTCTTTCTCTTGAGTCTTTCTGGAATCCGTTCCAGTGGCCAAATTCACACATCTCATCTGTACTTTGCCCCATTTTTTCATAAATTCTATATTCTATTCTATTCCCTATTCTACTCTCTATTCTCTATTCTATTCTAATTCTGTTTAGAAAAGAGAAGAATAGAATTAGAATGGAATAGAATTGAATAGATAGAATAGAGAATAGAATTTATGAAAAATGGGGCAAAATACAATATTCTATTCTATTTATTCTATTCTACTCTGCTCTATTCTTATTCTATTCTATATTCTATTCTATTTTATATCTATTCAATTTTTATTTCTATTCTATTCACTATTCTATTTTTATTTCTATTCTATTCACTATTCTATTCTCTATTTTATATTCTATTCTATTTTTATATCTATTCTCTATTCTATTTTATATCTATTCTGTTCTCTATTCTATTCTATTTTTATATCTATTCTATTCTATTCTATTCTCTATTCTATTTTTATATCTATTCTATTTTCTATTCTATTTTTATATCTATTCTATTCTATTTTATATTCTATGTTATATCTATTCAATTTTTATTTCTATTCTATTCACTATTCTATTTTTATATCTATTCTATTCTATTCACTATTCTATTCTCTATTTTATGTTCTATTCTATTTTTATATCTATTCTCTATTCTATTTTTATATCTATTCTATTCTATTCTCTATTCTATTTTTATATCTATTCTATTCTATTTTCTATTCTATTTTTATATCTATTCTATTCTATATTCTATTCTATTTTATATCTATTCAATTTTTATTTCTATTCTATTCACTATTCTATTTTTATATCTATTCTATTCTATTCACTATTCTATTCACTATTTTATATTTTATTCTATTTTTATATCTATTCTCTATTCTATTTTATATCTATTCTATTCTATTCTCTATTCTATTTTTATATCTGTTCTATTCTATTCTCTATTCTATTTTTATATCTATTCTATTCTATTTTCTATTCTATTTTTATATCTATTCTATTCTATATTCTATTCTATTTTATATCTATTCAATTTTTATTTCTATTCTATTCACTATTCTATTTTTATATCTATTCTATTCTATTCACTATTCTATTCACTATTTTATATTTTATTCTATTTTTATATCTATTCTCTATTCTATTTTATATCTATTCTATTCTCTATTCTATTTTATATCTATTCTATTCTATTCTCTATTCTATTTTTATATCTGTTCTATTCTATTCTCTATTCTATTTTTATATATATTCTATTCTATTTTCTCTTCTATTCTCCACCAGAATTTCCCCCCTATTCTCACCTGAAAGGCTTTGCTGTTCATCAAAGCTGTTACAGGACCCTGGGTGGCCACAATAGCAGCGATATCTGGGAGGAAAACATCACAAATTAACAGGGAAGCTTCGATAAGCCAAAATTTATAACAGCAAAATCAGGATTTTGGCACTAGTCATTCCCCATCCCACATTTCAAAGTTACAACGGCCCTGGGGAAAAAAGCGACTTGTGTTCATTTTTCACACTTAGCGACCATTGCAGCAGTCATGGTCACATGTTCAAAGTTCAGATGCCCTTATGCTATTTCCTGTATTTTACCTTAGGATGGATTGATGTTTATCCCAGGCATGTTTAATTTCAGTTCCTGTGGATTTACCAACCAAGTCTGCTGGAAGTTTGTTCCAAGCATCTACTACACTTTCAGTCAAATAATATTTTCTCACGTTGCTTCTGATCTATCCCCCAACTCACCTCAGATTGTGGCCCCTTGTTCTTGTGTTCACTTTCCTATTAAAAATACTTCCCTCCTGGACCTTATTTAACCGTTTCACATCTTTAAATGTTTCGATCGTGTCCCCCCTTTTCCTTCTGTCCTCCTGACTATACAGATTGAGTTCATTAAGTCTTTCCTGATAGGTTTTATGCTTAAGACCTTCCACCATTCTTGTAGCCCGTCTTTGGACCCGTTCAATTTTGTCAATATCTTTTTGTTGGTGAGGTCTCCAGAACTGAACACAGGATTCCAGATGTGGTCTCACCAGCGCTCTATACAGCAGGATCACAATCTCCCTCTTCCTGCTTGTTATACCTCTAGCTATGCAGCCAAGCATTCTCCTCGCTTTCCCTACCGCCTGACCGCACTGTTCATGGTATCATGCTCTGGAGTCCCCAGAAATTAAATAAATAAAATAAATAAGTAAATAAATAAATTATCATAATCTTTTAACAACCCCATAATCCCTTGCAGGGTGGAGTAACTGAATCAGTGGTGCATTGCTACCAGTTCAACCCAGTACAGTGAACCAGTAACGGCGGTGGTGGGAGGTTCTGCCCACTCAGACATCATCAAAAAACCCCGCTCTGCACATGCGCAGGGGCATTGCGCATGCTTCCGTTCTCGAACCGGTAGCAAAATTAAATAGAATCTGCTACTGGTTTGAATGGCTGGATGCCCTCCCTGTCCCCAATGCGGAGGGTTTTTTTCAACAGATCTCATCGGGCCCAGAGAGAGAAATACCTGCCTCTACCTAGGATCGAACTCCCAGCCTCCCGAATGTGACCTCTAGGCCGCCGCACCACAATGATTGTAAGAACACTGACTATACCTGTATTAAGCCACAATGTTGTGGTGGCTGTTTATGACGGACAATAAATGCACCTCTTGCTTTTAAATTGGTTCAACTTGTAAAAGAGCCTTTGTCTGCTTTCCAGAGGATAAATGTTTTTATTCCTAATTTTTTCATCTGCAAAAAAAAAAAAAAACCACCCCACAATCCTACTTTCCCCCCCCTCTTTATCTTGACTAAACCTGCTAATTTTTCAGGGGACTGAAGAGCCTTATAATTGTTGGGGTTTTATATATATACTTTTTTAAATATTAGATTTGTATTACTATTATATTGTTTTTGTTATTGTTGTGAGCCGCCCCGAGTCTTCAGAGAGGGGCGGCATACAAATCTAATAAATTATTATTATTATTATTATTATTATTATTATTATTATTATTATTATTATTTCAGATATCTCAATCCAGCCCTTGGCCAAAGACTTACATTTTTCATCCCTTGGAAGCACATTGTAGCCATCAATCTTGGTTACTTTTCGCTTCCTGTGTTTCTGGCAGCTCTGGTTTCTCCCCACATAAGGGTAAAGTATGCTTGAGGACAATCCACCTAGAAGCCAAGCATGGAAAGATGTAGATGAGAAAGACTTTTTTAAAAAAAAGGTTTTTATTACTGTTATTATTTTGAAATTCCCCAGTTAAATAACTGCCTTGAAACTTTTTAACATTCAGGCAGATAATCCACTAATCCAACCGAGCTTTCTGTGGCACAGAATCCAGCACCCAGCCAAGTTGATCATCAAATAACTAATATGAAAACAGCTGCAGGAATTGGGTGTGTTTATTTTAATGAAAAGAAGGACCAGGGGAGACAGGATAGCAGTCATCCAGTAACTCAGGTTGCCCCAAGGAAGAGGGAGTCAAGCTATTCTCCAAAGCACCTGAGGGTAGAACAAGAAGCAATGGGTGGAAACTAAACAAGGAGGGAAGCAACTTAGAACCAAGGAGAAATTTCCTGACAGGGAGGACAATTAACCAGTGGAACGGCTTGCCACCAGAAGTTATGGGTGCTTCATCACTCTTTTAAGAAGAGATTTTTGTGTGTGTCCCTTTGTTCTTTCAAGAACAAGGGGACACAATCTGAAGTTAGTTGGGGGAAAGATCAAAAGCAACATGAGAAAATATTATTTTATTGAAAGAGTAGTAGATCCTTGGAACAAACTTCCAGCAGACGTGGTAGATAAATCCACAGGAACTGAATTTAAACATGCCTGGGATAAACCTATATCCATCCTAAAATAGAATACAGAAAATAGTATAAGGGCAGACTATGTTTCTATGAGATTGTATAGCCATTTGTCTGAAATGGTGTAGGGCTTCCTGCTCCAGCAGTGGGTCCAGCTAGAAGACCTCAAGGGGTCCCTTCCAACTCTGTTGTCTTATTATCTCTGCCTCCTTCATCTGCTTACACTGAGGCCAACCTAGTGGGTTGTTGTGAGGCTCCAACCCGGGTGGAGCCATCACAGACTTCAATGAGGAGGGGAACCGTTGTGTTTGAACTCACATAAACGCTACAACAACAACAAAAAAGGGATGTCCACATACTGTTGTTGAAAACGTAGTGAAACGCGTCCCAGGGGTAGCCCCCTAGGCAGCCTTTTCTGGAAGGGTAGGTGCAGTCGACGAGTTCTAGGATGAAAGGAAGGAAAGAAAAAAGATCATTTCGAAGAAGATTGTCGGGCAGTCTCACATTAACGGAATTATAAAGGAAATTGTCCCCATTCCCCAATTTGACAGCGTTTCACCATTAAGGGGGCTACCCAGTTGTGCTTCTCAATCCCAGCAATTTTAAGATGGGTGGACTACAATTCCCAGAATTCCCCAGACGGTTTGCTTCAAGATGGGTGGACTTCAACTCCCAGAATTCCCCAGACGGTTTGCTTTAAGATGGGTGGACTTCAACTCCCAGAATTCCCTACACAGCATGCTTTAAGATGGGTGGACTTCAACTCCCAGAATTCCCTACACAGCATGCTTTAAGATGGGTGGACTTCAACTCCCAGAATTCCCCAGCCAGCAGACTTCAAAATGGATGGACTCAGCATGCTTCAAGATGGGTGGACTTCAACTCCAAGAATTCCCTGGCCAGCCTACTTTAAGAAGGGTCAACTTCAATTCCCAGAATTCCCTGGCCTGCAAGGAATTCTGGGAGTTGAAGTCCCCACCCCGTCTTAAAATTGCTGGGATTGAGAAACACTTGAATAAATCCTCCTTTCTCTCCTTCCTTCCTGCCCATCATCTCTCATACCTTGCACCGAGAGGCTGCAGTTAACATTTCGGTGAATCTTCCACAACGCCTCGATGTTGGAGGCCGCCGCGAAAGCCCAGCAGGACCCGCACTTTCCCTAGGAAAGAGTTAGGAAACATTAAACTAATTTTTAGGCGGCTTTTTAGTTTCTTTTTAAAATGTAATTCTTAATTTTAACTTCATTTTTTTGATGTAGCTTTTATATGTTGTGAGCTGCCCCGATTCTTCGGAGAGGGGCGGCATATAAATTTAATTTTTTATTAATATTATTATCATTATCATTATCATCATCATCATCATTATTATTATTATTATTATTATTGTTCAGCGTAAGTCACATCCATTGGCCCCAAAAACACCATATGGCTAAGAAGATGGAAATTGGTGTCCTATGTGACGTTAGTTTCGCAGAAGATAAGTTGGCAGCCCGCTTTCTCTCCGCACACACCTGGTACTTCACGGGGGACAAGCCCTTTTTTCTCCAGTCGCAGAATTGTGTAGCCGTGGAGAAACTGCGTCGCGGCTCCGTCGGCCCAAACGGTACAGACCGCAAAACCGGGTTGGCAAACCTCTCAGCAAACTCGCTTTCTGCGTAGGGAAGAAAACACATTTTTAAAATTTATTTATTTATTCATTCATTCATTCATTCATTTATTTATTTACTTATTTATTTATTTTGTCCAATACACAATGAGGGTTTTAGTGGGTATATATCAATATACACATAGTGAAATACATGATGAAGGTTATAGAGGAGATACTCATAGTAAAATATATCTATGAAAGAAGAGAAAAGAAGGTATAGGAATAGAATATATCAATGAAAGAATAGAAGAAGAGATATAGGAATAGAGGAAAGGTATAGGAGATATAGGAGAGCAATAAGACAGGGGACGGAAGGCACTCTAGTGCACTTGTACTCGCCCCTTACTGACCTCTTAGGAATCTGGATAGGTCAACCATAGATAATCTAAGGGTAAAGTGTTGGGGGTTTGGGGATGACACTATGGAGTCTGGTAGTGAGTTCCACGCTTCGACAACTCGGTTACTGAAGTCATATTTTTTACAGTCAAGTTTGGAGCGGTTAATATTAAGTTTAAATCTGTTGTGTGCTCTTGTGTTGTTGTGGTTGAAGCTGAAGTAGTCGCCGACAGGCAGGACGTTGCAGCATATGATCTTGCGGGCAAATACTTACATCTTGTTTAGGGTGTCTTAGTTCTAAACTTTCTAGACCCAGGATTGAAAGTCTAGTCTCATAGGGTATTCTGTTTTGAGTGGAGGAGTGAAGGGCTCTTCTGGTGAAGTATCTTTGGACATTTTATACTCTTCGCTGGTGGCTTAGGCTTACAACTCCAGTCTCTCTCTTAACAGGCCTGACTGAGTTGTGTGGGCAGGGGATGAGGGATATTGTAGTGTGGTGGAGGAAGTGCCCGACGGAGTTTGCAGAACTGGGCAACTTGGTTAATCTAGCTTTACTCTTTTGCCAAAAAGCGCCGAAGCTTAAAAAGTAGCCTAAATGTGGGCAACAGTCATAAATCCCCTTTTTTCAATTCTTTTCAAAGACAGATTTTATTTTTCTCCAACTTAGGATAAAAAACAGTACAGAAGTACAAACACTACAACCATGCTTAAAATAAAACATATAATTTTTTTTCTATTATTCATTGGAGGCTTATCTTTCTTCCATTAAAAAAACATTCTATAGAACTTATATATTATCAAATAAGAAAACCTCAAAAAACGGATACAAATCTAATTAATAATAATAATAAATAATATACAGTATTGTGCTACCACCAATTCTTATCTTGCCATCTGGCTAACAATATCTTAATTCAATTTTCATATCTCATCTTTCCCCAAAATAAGTACCGGTAAGTATTTATTTATCTTTTAATATTCCATCCAGTCATAAAACTTCCCCCAAATTATATAATAATCAGAATCTTGTTTATCTTTCATTTTCAAAGTCAATCTATTCATTTCTGCACAGTCCCTTTTTTCAGTTCTTGGCTTAAGTTTGAGCGGTCACTAAATGCACTGTTGTAAGACGAGGATTACCTGTCCATCCTTTTTTATGTGTGTGGTGGAAATGAATGGGTTAACACTCCAACTGACTAAGAGAAAAGGATGAAACCGACTTTTACATAATTTGGGACAAATGGTATTTATTTTATTTATTTATTGGACGTTTATGCCGTCCCCCTCTGAGGACTCGGGGCGGCTTACAACATATAATAAAACAATACGAAACATTTTCCAATTAATTAGAGATCTAAAAACCCAAAACCAATAAAAACAGTCATTTCATTCAATCAACTTTCTCTCAACACATTCATTGGCCAGGGGAAAGAATCCAAGCCTGGCAGCATAAATGAGTCTTAAGACTCTTATGGAAGGCGAGGAAGGGGGGGCAATACGAATCCCTGGAGAGAGCTGATTCCAGAGGGCCGGGGCCACCACAGAGAAGGCTCTTCCCCTAGATCCTGCCAAGCGACATTGTCTAGTTGACAGGACCTGGAGAAGGCCGACTCGGTGGGACCTGACCAGTTGTTGGGATTCACGCGGCAGAAGGCGATCCCGTAGATATTCTGGTATGCATGGTAGAATAAGAAAAATAAAACAAATTGATATTAGTAGTACAGAGGTGATATAAATGTGAATTCTTAGAACTGTAGAGTAGAGATAAGTGTGAATTAAATATCAATGTGATTAACATCGTAGGTATTAACATGCTAAATTTGACCGATGATTTTTAGGATAGATAAAGCAATAAGACATAGTACAAAGATAGATAAAATAACGATATGTAAAATTACGTAAGATTATCAAGAATTTATGCTGAAAATTTGGAAGTTTGGAGAGAATTAATGGTGATAGATGTATAGAGAGAGAGAAATTAATAACCGAAACAATTCTCTTTACCGATTGTATTTGCCAAAACAAGAAAACAAAAGAATATAAGGAGGGTGTTTGATGTAATATTGTTCTTGTAAATGTATTTATTGTTATGTGCATTTGTTTGGTTTCTTTTTTGTTTTCTTTTTCGTGCCTTTTCTTTCTTTTTGTCTTTTGGTGTTATTGTTATTGTATGTCCATTTTTCCTTTAAAATTTGAAAATTCGATCAAAGATATTTTTTAAAAAAGAATTTATGCTGAAGATTTGGAAGTTTGGAGAGAAACGGGTTGTTTCTCTCATTTTTTAACTATTTTTTTCCTTATGATTTTTTGTGGTTTTTTAAATTTTCTTTTTGTTTTGGGGTGGGGTTTTTTGTTTTTTGTTTGTCAATAATAATAATAATAATAATAATAATAATAATAATAATAATTTATTAGATTTGTATGCCGCCCGTCTCCGAAGACTCGGGGCGAAGACCCTATCATTTTTACATCATATGTGAAGTTTGTATCTCTGTGTTAAATATCTTAATAAAATCTTATATATATATGCAGATTGTTCTGAGTTCGGGTTTTGCCCCGTGTAATATTTTGAGTGTCTATGCGACGTTTCGGTGAAATCACATTCACCATCATCAGGCTGAAGTTTTAAGCTTCGTGATGCTGTAAATATGGAATGTTTGCAACTGCCATTTGTTCCTTATATATAGTGTTGGGGGTGGAGATTTGGTTTGAATGTAGCAAATAGATTGGGTGACTATGTTTTAGTGATTTGATTGGTTGGTGGAATCACAATTACTTGAAGGATTGACATGGTGATTATTATGATATGTTTTTTTGTTTAAGGCTGATTTCCGAATCTCTGGTAGGCGGGACGTGTCATCCCGTTTGTTCATGCTGAAGGGGTGCTTCTCTATCTCTATGGCTTCCATAGCAATTCTTCTGTATAAATTTTCTGTTTTGGAAAGTAATTTAGTTTTTTCAAAGTCAATTTCGTGCCCTGTTTTTTTAATGTGCCGGACAAGGGAGGAAGTCTTTTCTTCTTTTTTAACTGCATTCTTATGTTCTGCAATGCGTGCGCTCACTCTTCGATTGGTTTGTCCAATGGATGTGGCTGCACATGTTTTGCAAGGGATTTCATAGATTCCTTGGTGTTCGAGTTGGATTTTATCTTTTGGGTTTCTTAGGATGTATATACTGTATATAAAATGCCTGTCAATCCTGAAGGCTTTCCCAGTTGGCCCTTTGCCTACCTGCCTTTAATAAACATTTTATTAAACAAACCGAGGAGATGTGATTCTACCGCAGGCGTGGGGTGGCATAGCCTGCCTTCTACTTTTTATTAATTTTTCTATTTTTACTCTTTTCCCCAAAGAGGGAGACGTCCGTGTGGAATTTTCGGCCTCGGCTGCCAAAATAATTTGGCCAGCTTTGGGGTGTTGTGTACCTTCGCAAAGGAGTAGGGAAAGAAACCAGAAAGTTGGGGGGGGGCGGCAGTTCTTTTGATCCTGGGTGACGATAGCCTTGAAAGACTCGGGGTGAACGTCTCCAGGAATTCAACACTCTTGGACCATTTGCTTGGTATTCCACCGAGTGTTGTGCCAGCCAAGTTGCTCCCTCTCTCAGCTCATCCCTTCAACCCGGGTGAATAAAACACACAACACTTGAACAAAAGAGCCATTGTGTGGCTGTCTGTCCCAAGCCCTTTCCTGCAAGCTGCTGAGATAAGGGCAGCTTCCCCACCATACGCTTCGCCCGTTTCAGTTTAACAGAATTACAGAGTTGGACGGGACCTTGGAGGTCCCTCTGCGTCGCCTAAAACAGTGTTTTTCAACCAGTGTGCCTTGGCGCACTAGTGTGCCGGGAGACATGGTCAGGTGTGCCACGAAGAAGGAAGCTCAGGTTCCGGTCTCGCAACTTTTTGCTGAGAGAGTGAGAGTGAGAAAGAGAGAGAGAAAGAAAGAGAGAGAGAAAGAGAAAGAGAGAGAGAGAAAGAGAGTGTGAGAGAGAGAGAGAGAGAGAAAGCAAGAGAGAAAGAAAAGAGAGAAAGAGAGAGAAAGCAAGAGTGAGAGAGCAAGAAGGCAAGAGAGAGAGAGAAAGAAAGCAAGAGAGAGAGAGAGAGAAAGAAAGAGAGAGAGAAAGAAAGCAAGAGAGAGAGAGAGAAAAGGAGAGGATGAGAGAGAGAGAGAGAGAGAAATGAGCAGAAAGGGGAGGAAAAAAGACAAATGAGAAAAAAATGATTGAGACAGAGAATGAGAGGAAAGAGAAACAAAAGAGAGAGAGAAGTGACTCTTGATTTAAAGCATATGATAAAAAGCACCCAAAGAATAAGAGAGAGAAAAACCCCAGCCCTCACCTGTTTTTGGAAATGGTTCAAGAGTGTGTATACACACACACACACACACACAAGGGTGGGGAGGAGACAGGGGTGGAAAAAGAGAGGAGAGTGTCTTAGGGTGTCATTTTGTGTCATTTTGGTTGGTGGTGTACCCCAGGATTTTGTAAATGTAAAAAATGTGCCGCGGCTCAAAAAAGGTTGAAAATCACTGGCCTAAAACACGATCTAAGTATTGCCCACAAGATCATATGCTGCAACGTTCTACCTGTCAATGACTACTTCAGCTTGAACCGCAACAACACAAGAGCACGCAACAGATTCAAACTTAATATTAACCGCTCCAAACTTGACTGTAAAAAATAGGACTTCAGCAACCGAGTTGTCGAAGCGTGGAACTCATTACCGGACTCAGTAGTGTCAACCCCTAACCCCCAACATTTCTCCCTTAGACTCTCCACGATTGACCTCTCCAGGTTCCTTAGAGGTCAGTAAGGGGCGTGCATAAGTGCACCAGTGTGCCTTCCATCCCCTGTCCGATTGTCTCTCCTTATCTCATTTATCTTTTCTTCCTTTCAAATATGTTCACCTATACTTTTATATCTTTTCTTCTATTCTTTTCTTTACTTATATTACTACATATCTTTCTCTTCAATGTGTATTATGTATTGGACAAAATAAATAAATAAAATAAAATAAAATAAAATAACCCCCTGCCTAGACAGGAAACACTATGCTAACAATAACAATAATAATAACAACAGTGTTGGAAGGGACCTTGGACTCTACTCCAACCTCCTGCTTATAAGGGCAGACTAGATGGACCATGAGGTCTTTTTCTGCCGTCAGTCTTCTATGTTTCTATGTTTCTATGAGGTGGTCCTGTAAATAGGGCCTAGCAGTGCTCCCTGAAACCTCTGGAAGTTATAGTTATAGTTTATTAGATTTGTATGCCGCCCCTCTCCGAAGGCCCGTTTTTCACCTTCTGAGGCTTTGCTGAAGCCTCCAGGTGAGCGAAAACAGCCTCCCGCAAACTCTGGAGGCCAGAAACGGCTCATTTCCCGACTTCTGAGTAGCCCGTTTTTCACCCTCCCAGAGCCTCCACGCGAGCCCTCGTGGTCTTGTTTGAACAAGCTACGGAGAGATTTAGCCATTGTGTTGATGCAACAAGACTGAAACTCGGCTGGTTAGACCCTGGTTAGACCCTGAACGGATGTTGAGCCCTGTGGTGGGCTTGTCTCTAAAACATCCTGCTTTGCCACAGCGGTGTGGCGGCCCGCCTACTTCTGCAGGGAACCTTCAGCTCACCACCAGCCCACCGCTAAGCCAGGGTTTGTTTGCACACGCTGCCCATGGCAACACTTTCCAATTTGCAAAAGGGCTGCGCGGTTTACCCCACGACTCATTTCACTTTATTGAAGTCCGTAGGCCCGCCGGCTGTTTTGGGAACGTTCACCCCCCCTCTCCTGCTCCTTAGGCACTAGAAACATAGAAACATAGAAGTCTGACGGCAGAAAAAGACCTCCTGGTCCATCTAGTCTGCCCTTATACTATTTCCTGTGTTTTATCTTAGGATGGATCTATGTTTATCCCAGGCATGTTTAAATTCAGTTACTGTGGATTTATCTACCACGTCTGCTAGAAGTTTGTTCCAAGGATCTACTACTCTTTCAGTAAAATAATTACTTACTTACTTATTTATTTATTAGATTTGTATGCTGCCCCTCTCCGCAGACTCGGGGCGGCTCACAGCAATAATAAACAATATATAACAAATCTAATAATTTAAGAGGAAAGCTAAAAAACCCATTATTAAAAGCAAACATACACACAAACATACCATACATAAACTGTATAGGCCCGGGGGAGATGTTTCAATTCCCCCATGCCTGACAGCAGAGGTGGGTTTTAAGGAGCTTACGAAAGGCGAGGAGGGTGGGGGCAATTCTAATCTTTGGGGGTAACTGGTTCCAGAGGGTTGGGGCCGCCACAGGGAAGGCTCTTCCCCTGGGTCCCGCCAAACGACATTGTTTAGTCGACGGGACCCGGAGAAGGCCAACTCTGTAGGACCTGACTGGTCGCTGGGATTCGCGCGGCAGAAGGCGGTCCCGGAGATATTCTGGCCTGATGCCATGAAGGGCTTTATAGGTCATAACCAACACTTTGAATTGCGACCGGAAACTGATCGGCAACCAATGCAGACTGCGGAGTGTTGGCGTAACATGGGCATACCTAGGGAAGCCCACGATTGCTCTCGCAGCTGCATTCTGCACGATCTGAAGTTTCCGAACACTTTTCAAAGAGAGCGTTACAGTATTAAGCATTAAATGTTCCCTTTTTTTAGCAGTGTATCTTTCTAAAAAACCCAGTTTCTTAAGAACCAGTCATCCACAATCATTCGATCAGACATAGAAATTCATTCATCGGCCGGGGCTAGATGTTAAACTTCGTGGCCCCAAGCCTGCCAGCAGAGATGGGTTTTTTAAGACCTTGCGGAAGGCAGGGAGGGTGAGGGCGGTACAAATCTCTGGTGGGAGTTGATTCCAAAGAGCCGGGGCCACCACAAAGAAGCCTCTTCCCTTAGGCCCCGCCTGGCAGCATTGTCTGGCTGACAGTACCTGGAGAAGGCCAAATCTGTGGGACCTGACCGGCCGCTGGGGTATATGAGGCTGAAGACGGTCCCGTAAGTCAGTGTTTTTCAACCATGAGACATGGTCAGGTGTGCCGCGAAGCTCAGAGAGAGAAAGAAAACAAGAGAGAGAGAGAGAGAAAGAAAGAAAGAGAGAGAAAGAAAGAAAGAGAGGAAGAAAACGAGAGAGAAAGAAAGGAAGAAAGAGAGAGAGAGAAAGAAAGCAAGAGAGAGAGAAAGAAAGAGAGAGAGAGAGAAAGAAAGAAAGAAAGAGAGAGAGAGAGAGAGAAAGAAACCCGTTGATCAAATATTTCATTTCCCTTCCGCCTTACCTGTCAAGTCGCTGAAAGGGGTGACCCCGTATTGTGCAGTCCCAACCTCACTGTCCTGCAAGGCGCGGCTGATTTCCATGTTCTGTACAAAAACCTTGAAGCGGTAAATCATCTCTAAGGTGAAGAAATCAAAGAGTCAGGAGGCAGAAAACACCACTTAGTTAACAAACGTGGACTCTTAGCTGACTTTGGACCCTGATTTGTCTTGCCTCTCTCTATCCGGGGTAGATGGTGGTTTTAATACTTTTTGATTGGGAAGTCAGGTCACCATTCCAGAAAGAGAGGGGTGCAAAAACCTCGTAGCCAAATCCCTTTTTTGTGTCCCTGTCGTTTTTGTTGGGTATTTTGATTATTATTAATATTATTTGTATTAGCAGAGTTCAGCTGGCTTAATTCGCAGCAGAAGCGTGCTGGGCCCATAACCCTTTGTTGGGTATTTTGATTATTATTAATATTATTTGTATTAGCAGAGTTCAGCTGGCTTAATTTGCAGCGGAGTTGGCATGGCAAGAAATAACACGTGGTTCAGAATCCCATTGGTTAGCAATGAATGACCACTCCTTCATAAAGATGAACAATGCAATCTTCACTTACAATTATGTTGATTCATGCAATTGATAGATTGCAGGCAGATAAGTTTATATCCCAGTCCATATTAATAACTTCTGGATGGTCCCATGTGTGAGGTTGGCTTTGGATTTCATCTCACACATGTGTCCTCAGCCGAGGACAATGGAACACACACAGAAGAAGAAGGTAGAAGAGGTAGAAGAGAAAGAAGAAGTGGGGGAGCATCTACTTTGCAGAGGTTTATATAGCCTGCAGGGTATCTGCCTCTTTTGGTCATCAAAAGGTGACACACTGGTCAGTTAATTGCGACCTGACCATAGAGATGTGTTTACAAGACAGTGCAAGCATGTAGTAGAGTAGTTAAACCCAACAGTTTTAACTCCTCGGGAGTAAAAAAATGGTTTTATTTTAAGCTCCCGGAGTGCACTGAAATGCTGCAAAATGAGCAATAGCCTTTCGACTTATATATCGCTTCCTAGTGCTTTTACAGCCCTCCCTAAGCGGTTTACAGAATCAGCCTATTGCCCCCAACAATCCGGGTCCTCATTTGACCCACCTCGGAAGGATGGAAGGCTGAGTCAACTTTGAGCAGGTGGGGAGATTTGAACTGCTGAACTACAGCTAGCCGTTGGCTGAAGTAGCCTGCAGTTGCTCAGCTGGACACATGAAAATCAACGCAGGTGAAGTCTAATATTTTTAGAACTGTGTTTTGCAACCTTGGTAGCTTGAAGAAGTGTGGTGTGGACTTCGACTCCCAGAATTCCCCACCCAGCCTGCTTTAAGATGTCTGGATTTCAACTCCCAGCATTCTTCTTTAAGATGGGTGGTCATCAGTCCCAGAATTCCCCAGCCAAATTGCTTTAAGATGGGTGGACTTCAACTCCCAGAATTCCCCAGCCAGAATGCTTTAAGATATCTGGATTTCAACTCCCAGAATTCTTCACCCAACTTGCTTTAAGATGAATGGACATCAATCCCAGAATTCCCCAGCCAGAATCCTTTAGGATGGGTAGATTTCAACTCCCAGAATTCCCCAGCCAGAATCCTTTAGGATGGGTAGATTTCAACTCCCAGAATTCCCCAGCCAACATGCTTTAAAATAGGTAGGCTTCAACTCCCAGAATTCCCCAGCCAGAATGCTTTAGGATGGGTAGGCTTCAACTCCCAGAATTCCCCAGCCAACATGCTTTAAAATAGGTAGGCTTCAACTCCCAGAATTCCCCAGCCAGAATCCTTTAGGATGGGTAGATTTCAACTCCCAGAATTCCCCAGCCAACATGCTTTAAAATAGGTAGGCTTCAACTCCCAGAATTCCCCAGCCAATATGGCTTAAGATAATTGGACTTCAACTCCCAGAATCGCCCAGCCTGCAGTTTGACTGAGGTATTCTGGGAGTTGAAGTCCATGTATTTTCCTGCTGCCAAGATTGAAAAATACACTGCCCTCGAGGACATCCAATTGACCTACTTACCTCGAGAGTCTCAGCTCTGCTTCTCTTATTATTATTCAAATCTGCATTTCACACATACTAAAAACACGGCTCGATTCAACCGCTTCTGTGATTTCCCAGAAGAATACCATTTCTTTGGGCTACTTTTACGATTTACGGTGTAGTAGAGCAGTGATTATCAACCTTTTTTGAGCCGCGACACATTTTTTACATTTACAAAACCATGGGGCACATTGAGTGGGGAGAGGGGGGTGGCTAAAAAAAGTTTGGACAAAAAAATTCTCTCTCTCTCTTTTCCTCCCTTTCGCTCTATTTCTCTCTCCCTCCCTCTTTCTCTCCCTTCCTCTTTTTTTTCTCTCTCTCCATCCCTCTTTCTTTCTCTCTTCCTTCCTTCCTCTTTTTTGCTCTCTTTCTCTCTCTCCCTAGCTCCCTCTGTCTTTCTCTCTCCCACCTTCCCTCCTTCTCTCTCTTTTTCTTTCTTTCTTTCTTTCTTTCTTTCTCTTTCTCTCTTTCTTTCTTTCTCTCTCTTGCTCTCTTGCTCTCTCTCTTGCTTTCTTTCTCTCTCTTGTTCTCTTTCTCTCTCTTCCTTTCTTTCTCTCTCTCTCTCGTTCTCTTTCTTTTTCTTTCCCTTTCTTTCTTTCTTTCTCTCTCTCTTGCTCTTTCTTTCTCTCTCTCTCCCTTGCTTTCTTTCTCTCTCTCTTGCTCTTTCTTTCTCTCTTTCTCTCTCTCGCTTTCTTTCTGTCTCTCTCTCTCTTTATTTCTTTCTTTCTCTCTCTCTCTCTCTTGTTTTCTTTCTCTCTCTGAGCTTCATGGCACACCTGACCATGTCTCACGGCACACTAGTGTGCCGCGGCACACTGGTTGAAAAACACTGTAGTAGAGGGTGGAGGAGAAATTCATAGATACTGCTTACCTTCCTGGCTGTTGTAGGTTTTGCCAAACTTCACCATAAAATCCTGGAACTTCCCCCTCAGCTCCATCTGGATTAAACAACAATATATAGAAAGTTACTTAGCTTCAGAATAAAAACATTGCAAAGATAAATTTCCCTTTGCGTTTGATTTTCCCCCCCTTACAAGTGCAATGCTGCCTATAACATCTGTGTTAGCTGTTAACTCTCTTTTACGTTCCTGGGGAAATTTGAACAGAACAAAATAGAATTTTATTAGCCAAGGGTGACTGGACTCACAAGGGATTTGTTTCGGTGCGTATGCTCTCAGTGTACATAAAAGAAAAAGTGGGGGAAAGGAAAAATCAGTCGAATTGCAAAGCTGTTTTGAAATTCCTAAAACATTCCTTTCTTTGGCCCAAGAGGCTTCTGTGCTTCTATTTCACTCTCAGGCTGCTTGATATATTTATTTTTTTTAGATTTTTCTCTTTAGAGGTTTCTGGAGCTGGTTGACCCCGGAGGCAAACCTATGACAGTTCTCCCCATCATTCTACCAAATGCAGCCCATATTTTCCAATCTGAAAAAAATAATAATAATAATAATAATAATTTTTCTCCCTCAATAATAAGGGAGAATCATTGGGAAGCTGGGGAGAAAATTAAAGATGATTTATCAAGCGCATCTATGGATCCAAGAGAGATTTAGAACTAGAACCAAGGAGAAATTTTCTGGCAGTGAGAACAATTAACCAGCGGAACAGCTTGCCTCCAGAAGTTGTGAATGCTCCAACACTTAAGAAGAGATTGGATAACCATTCATCTGAGATGGTGCAGGGCCTCCTGCTTCGGAGCAGAGGGTTGGACTAGAACAGTGTTTCCCAACCTTTTTTGAACCGCGGCACATTATTCACATTTACAAAATCCTGTGGAACATTGAGCGGGGGGAGGGGGGGCTAAAAAAGGTTTGCACAAAAAAAATATATCTCTTCCTCTCTTTTGCTCTATTTCTCTCTCTCTCCCTCTTTCTCTCTCTTCCTTCCTTCCTCTTTCTTTCCCTCTCTCTCTCCATCCCTCTTTGTTTCTCCCTTCGTTCCTATCTTTTTTGCTCTCTTTCTCTCTCCTTCCCTCCATCTATGTCTTTCCCTCACCCTCCTTCCCCCCTCTTTCTCTCTATCTCTTGCTTTCTCTCTCTCTCTCTCTTGCTGTCTTTCTCTCTCTTTCTCTCTCCCCCTCTTCACACTCTCAGCAAAACGTTGCAAGACCAGAAGCTGAGCTTCCTTCTTCGCGGCACACCTGACTGCGGCACACTGGTTGGGAAACACTGGACTAGAAGACCTCCAAGGGTTAGGGTCCCTCCCATCCTCTCCCCATCCATCCATCCTTCCTTCTCTCCCTCCTTCCTTTATTCCTTCCTTCCTTTCCTCCCCTCCTTCCTTCCTTCTAACACTTCTGTTATTTTCTGCACAACAAATTATTATAGGCAGCGCTGATCAGAGATGTGGAGTAAAAAAAAAAGGAATTTATAACCATTTCACTCCCTTCTTTCGAGCACCGCCTCCCCATCCTCTTCCCCTACGATGGGGTCTCCAGTTCTCACCATGCCCGGATCTGCAGGAAAGCTAAAATTGGCATGAATAGCGGAGATCCATGCCGCCCATAGCGTTAAGCCAGCGGCGAGCTTGGCCTGCCGCATCGTGGTTGTGTCTTGTTGCCTCTGGGTTCGTTGTGAAAGTATCGACAAAGGATGGAAAGAAAGGTGAAGATTCGGTGGAGTTGGAGGGGGGGCGTGGAGTGGAAAACCTCAACTACAGGAAGGCGAGGTGTGAATTTTAACCCTTGATTTCAAAAGCAAGCTCTTTCGCTCTGGCTCTCTCTCTTTTTAAGTTCTTGGAACTTCTCTAATCGTGGCTAAATAAATCAACCCCAGCATGAACAACAATAAAAACATTGATGGAAATTCTTAAGTCACCCAGATAAGAGTCGGTCCGAACGTTGACTCATTTGCAACCGGACTCATTTTTATTATTTAATTTGAGAGGGAGATTGTGATCCCGCTGTATAGAGCGCTGGTGAGACCCCATTTGGAATAATACTGTGTGCAGTTCTGGAGACCTCACCCACAAAAAGAGATTGATAAAATTGAACGGGTCCAAAGACGGGCTACAAGAATGGTGGACGGTCTTCAGCATAAAACTTACCAGGAAAGACTTCATGAACTCAATCTGTATGGTCTAGAGCAGTGTTTCCCAACCTTGGCAACTTGAAGATATCTGGACTTCAATTCCCAGAATTCCCCAGCCGGCATTTGCTGGCTGGGGAATTCTGGGAGTTGAAGTCCAAATATCTTCAAGTTGCCAAGGTTGGGAAACACTGGTCTAGAGGACAGAAGAGAAAGGGGGGACATGATTGAAACATTTAAATATGTTAAAGGGTTAAATGAGGTTCAGGAGGGAAGTGTTTTCAATAGGAAAGTGAACACAAGAACAAGGGGGGCCAATCTGAGGTGAGTTAGGGAAAAATCAGAAGCAGCGTAATAAAATATTATTTGACTGAAAGAGTAGTAGATGCTTGGAACAAACTTCCAGCAGACGTGGTTGATTAAATCCACAGTCACTGTTACAGAATCCGAGGTGGGTGAAATGAGTACAGCTAACTGCTAGCTGTAGTTCAGCAGTTCAAATCTCCCGAGTGGCTCAAGGTTGACTCAGCCTTCCGTCCTTCCGAGGTGGGTCAAATGAGGACCCAGATTTTGGGGGGCAAGAGGCTGACTCTGTAAACCGCTTAGAGAGGGGTGTGAAGACAATGAAGTGGTAGACTAGGTGCGATTGCTATTCTGTTATTTGAGTGGCTGCCACAGAGTTCTGAGAGCAGGACAGGAAGCAATGGATGGAAACCAATCAAGGAGAGAAGAATAGTACAGAACAGAATGTAGAATAGAGTAGAATAGAATAGAATAGAATAGAATATAGAGTAGAGTAGAATAAGGAACAGAATAGAATATAGAGTAGAGTAGAATAAGGAACAGAATAGAATAGAGTATAGAGTAGAATAAGGACTAGAATATAGAATATAGAATAGAATAAGAATAGAATATAGAATATAGAATAGAATAAGAATAGAATAGAAAACAGAATAGAATAGAATACTGTATAGACTAGAATAGAATAGAATATAGAGTAGAATAGAATATAGAGTAGAATATAGAATACAATAGAATATAGAATAGAATATAGAATACAATAGAATAGAATAGAATTATTTATTGGCTAAGTGTGATTGGATACACAAGGAATTTGTCTTTGGTGCACATACTCTCAGTGTACATAAAAGAAAAAAAATACATTTGTCAAGAATCATGAGGTAGAGCACTTAAGGATTGTCATAGGGCTCAAATAAGCCATGAGGAAACAATAAAAATCTTAAGGATACAAGCAACAAGTTAGTCATACAGTCCTAAGTGGGAGGAAATGGGTGATAGGAATGATAAGGGAAAAAAACCCAGTAGTAATAGTAGTGCACGCTTAGTAAATAGTTTGAACGTGTTAAGGGAATTATTTGTTTAGTAGAGTGGTGGCGTTCGGGGGAAAAACTGTCCTTGTGTCTAGTTGTCTTGGTGTGTGGTACTCTGGAGCGACATTTTGAGGGCAGGAGATCATTTACTCCACAGAGTTTCTCAAACGTGGGGTGGACTTCAACACCTACTCAATCCACCCCATGTCCATAACCAGCATGCTTCAGACAAATAGAATAGAATAGAAATAAGGAAAGGAGAATAGAGTAGAGTAGAATACAGCAGAGTAAAATAGAGTAGTGTAGTGTAGTGTAGAGTAGAATACAGTAGAGCAGAGCAGAGTAGAGTAGAATATAGTAGAGTAAAATAGAATAGAATAGTGTAGAGTAGAATACAGTAGAGTAAAATAGAATAGTGTAGTGTAGTGTAGTGTAGAGTAGAGTAGAATACAGTAGAGTAGAGCAGAGTAGAGTAGAATACAGTAGAGTAAAATAGAATAGTGTAGAGTAGAATACAATAGAGTAAAATAGAATAGTGTAGAGTAGAATACAGTAGAGTAAAATAGATTAGTGTAGTGTAGAGTAGAGTAGAATATAGTAGAGTAAAATAGAATAGTGTAGAGTAGAATACAGTAGAGTAAAATAGAATAGTGTAAGTAGAATACAGTAGAGTAAAATAGATTAGTGTAGTGTAGAGTAGAGTAGAATATAGTACTGTAAAATAGAATAGTGTAGACTAGAATACAGTAGAGTAAAATAGAATAGTGTAGAGTAGAATACAGTAGAGTAAAATAGATTAGTGTAGTGTAGAGTAGAATATAGTAGAGTAAAATAGAATAGTGTAGAGTAGAATACAGTAGAGTAAAATAGAATAGTGTAGTGTAGTGTAGAGTAGAGTAGAATACAGTAGAGTAGAGCAGAGTAGAGTAGAATACAGTAGAGTAAAATAGAATAGTGTAGAGTAGAATACAATAGAGTAAAATAGAATAGTGTAGAGTAGAATACAGTAGAGTAAAATAGATTAGTGTAGTGTAGAGTAGAATATAGTAGAGTAAAATAGAATAGTGTAGAGTAGAATACAGTAGAGTAAAATAGAATAGTGTAAGTAGAATACAGTAGAGTAAAATAGATTAGTGTAGTGTAAAGTAGAGTACAATATAGTAGAGTAAAATAGAATAGTGTAGACTAGAATACAGTAGAGTAAAATAGAATAGTGTAGAGTAGAATACAGTAGAGTAAAATAGATTAGTGTAGTGTAGAGTAGAATATAGTAGAGTAAAATAGAATAGTGTAGAGTAAAATAGAATAGTGTAGAGTAGAATACAGTAGAGTAAAATAGATTAGTGTAGTGTAGAGTAGAGTAGAATATAGTAGAGTAAAATAGAATAGTGTAGAGTAGAATACAGTAGAGTAAAATAGAATAGTGTAGAGTAGAATACAGTAGAGTAAAATAGATTAGTGTAGTGTAGAGTAGAATATAGTAGAGTAAAATAGAATAGTGTAGAGTAGAATACAGTAGAGTAAAATAGAATAGTGTAGTGTAGTGTAGAGTAGAGTAGAATACAGTAGAGTAGAATACAGTAGAGTAAAATAGAATAATGTAGAGTAGAATACAGTAGAGTAAAATAGAATAGTGTAGTGTAGTGTAGAGTAGAGTAGAATACAGTAGAGTAGAGCAGAGTAGAGTAGAATACAGTAGAGTAAAATAGAATAGTGTAGAGTAGAATACAGTAGAGTAAAATAGAATAGTGTAGAGTAGAATACAGTAGAGTAAAATAGATTAGTGTAGTGTAGAGTAGAATATAGTAGAGTAAAATAGAATAGTGTAGAGTAGAATACAGTAGAGTAAAATAGAATAGTGTAGTGTAGAGTAGAGTAGAATATAGTAGAGTAAAATAGAATAGTGTAGACTAGAATACAGTAGAGTAAAATAGAATAGTGTAGTGTAGTGTAGAGTAGAGTAGAATACAGTAGAGTAAAATAGAATAGTGTAGAGTAGAATACAGTAGAGTAAAATAGAATAGTGTAGTGTAGAGTAGAGTAGAATACAGTAGAGTAGAATACAGTAGAGTAAAATAGAATAGTGTAGAGTAGAATACAGTAGAGTAAAATAGATTAGTGTAGTGTAGAGTAGAGTAGAATACAGTAGAGTAAAGTAGAATAATGTAGAGTAGAATACAGTAGAGTAGAGTAGAGTAGAATAGAGTAGAATACAGTATAGAATAGAGTAGTGTAGAGTACAGTAGCTTAGAACAGAATAGAATAATAGAATATAATTCTTTATTGGCCAAGTATGATTGGACACACAAGGAATTTGTCTTTCCTTGCAACCTGGAACTAAAGAGAAATTTCCTGACAGTGGAACAGCTTCCCTCCAGAAGTTGTGGCTATTCATCCCTGGAGCTTTTCCAAAACCTACTGGACATCCATATGACCGGGCTGGTGAAAAGGGGCATAAGGTTGGACTAGAAGACCTCGGAGGTCCCCTCTTCCATCCCGTACCAGCTCTGTACTCTCTGTTCTCCAAAGACGCGTAAACAATTGCCTTGACTTCCAACATGCTGAACATTCCTACCTGGGCGGGTCCCGAAACATCAAAAGGGCCAGAGAGAACGTCCTCCAGCTGAATCGGGGCTGGGGTATTTATTTTATTTTATTATCTTCAAAGCGGAGGCCCCACATCCCGTCCTTTGGGCTGAGGCTGACCGATGCGCCCTCCGCCTGGAAGACTTTTGATGTGGAGACCTTGGGTGCAGGTGGCTGCGGAGCTGTTTGTGAACAGCTAATCTCGGGCCGGCAATGCGCAGCCCCACGGCTGCCTAGGCTTTCCAGCTCACATTCCACCCTACAGATTCTGGGAGGGTGGGGGGATATTTATAGCTGATAGACAAGAGGTTTCTCTGTTTGGGAGGAAGGCCAGGTCTCGGAGGAGGAGGAGGAAGGGGGGAGACCTTCAGGTTTCTCTTCCTCAGGGTTACTCTCTGGGTTTCAGAAATGAAGGGCAGGTAGCCACACAATAACAAAAGTTGGGAGGGACCTTGGGGGTCTTCTAGTCTGCTGGATCAGGGTCTGAAACCCCTGTTCAAGCAGGAGACCCTGAAACCATTTCAGACAAAGGGCAGTGCAATTTCTTGTTTAAAACCTTCAGGGAAGGAAGGAAGGAAACGAAAGGGAAGGAAGGAAGGAACATAATGGAAGGAAGGAAGGAATAGAATGAAGGAAAGGGGAAGAGGGAAAGAAAGAAAGAACAGAACAAAGGAAAAGAAGGGAAGGAGGGAGGGAAGGAAGGAAGGAAAGAGAAAGAAAGAAAGAAAGAAAGAAAGAAAGAAAGAAAAAGAGAAAAGAAGAAAGAAAAAAGTTTTGTAAAAAGAGATTGAACAATGAGCTTTGAATCCAGTTGTCTTTCTGCAATTTAAAAATTGCAAACCTTGTTCGATTAGCTTTGTGTGACTGTGTGTGTGTGTGTGTGTTGCAGAAGGAAAAGAACTAAGGAAAAGATGAGAAGGAAGGAAGGAAGGAAGGAATAGAATCAAGGAAAAAGAAGGGAAGGGAGGGAAGGAAAGAAAGAAAGAAAAAGAGAAAAGAAGAAAGAAAGTTTTGTAAGAAGAGATTGAACAATGAGCTTTGAATCCAGTTGTCTTTCTGCAATTTAACAAATTGCAAACCTTGTTCGATTAGCTTTGTGTGTCTGTGTGTGTGTGTGTGTTGCAGAAGGAAAAGAACTAAGGAAAAGATGAGAAGGAAGGAAGGAATAGAATCAAGGAAAAGGGAGGGAAGGAGGGAAGGGAGGGAGGGAAAGAAAGAAAGAAAGAAAGAAAAAGAAAAAGAGAAAAGAAGAAAGAAAAAAAGTTTTGTATGAAGAGATTGAACATGAGCTTTGAATCCAGTTGTCTTTCTGCAATTTAACAAATTGCAAACCTTGTTCGATTAGCTTTGTGTGCCTGTGTGTGTGTGTGTGTTGCAGAAGGAGCAGAACTAAGGAAAAATGAGAAGGAAGGAAGGAAGGAAGGAAGGAACCTTGGAGGTCTTCTAGTCTAACCCCCTGCTCAAGCAGGAACCCCTATAGTATATATCCTTTGTCCTTTCCTTCCTTTCTCTCTCCCTTTCTCCTTCCCTCTTCTCTTTGCCTTCCTTCCTTCCTTCCCTCCCTCAATCCTTCCTTCCTTCTCTTTTTTCCTTCCTTCCATCTCTCCCTCCCTCTTTTATTCCTTCCTTTTTTCCTTCCCTCTCTCCTTCCTTCCTTTCTTGCTCCCATCCATTCCACCTTCCACCCTCCCTCCCTCCCCATTCCCCTCTTCCTCCCTCCCTCCTTGCTGTTTCTTTCTTTCCTTCTTTTGCTTTGGAAATCACAGTCGTTGCATCTAAGGAGCTCACAGTTGTACTTCTTTTCCTTCTCTTGCTTTAGAGCAGTGTTTTTCAACCAGTGTGCCGTGGCACACTAGTGCGCCGCGAGACATGGTCAGGTGTGCCGCGAAGAAGGAAGCTCAGGTTCCGGTCTCACAACTTTTTGCTGAGAGAGAGAGAGAGAGAGAAAGCAAGAGAGAGAGAAAGAGAGAGAAAGAGAAAGCAAGAGAGAGAAAGAAAAGAGAGAAAGAGAGAGAAAGAATAAGAGAGAAAGAAAGAAAGACAGAGAGAAAGAGAGAGAAAGAAAGCAAGAGAGACAGAGAGAAAGAGAGAGAGATAAAGAGAAAGCAAGAGAGAGAGAGAAAAGAGAGAAAGAGAGAGAAAGAGTGAGAGAGAGAAAGCAAGAGAGACAGAGAGAAAGAGAGAGAAAGAAAGAAAGCAAGAGAGAAAGAAAGAGAGAGAGAGAAAGAGAAAGAAAGAGAGAGAAAGAAAAGAGAAAAAGAGAGAGAAAGAGTGAGAGAGAAAGAAAGCAAGAGAGATAGAGAGAAAGAGAGAGAAAGAAAGCAAGAGAGAGAGAGAAAGAGTGAGAGAGAAAGCAAGCAAGAGAGACAGAGAGAAAGAGAGAGAGCAAGAGAGAAAGAGAGAGAGAGAGAGAAAATGAGAGGAAGGGAGAGAGAGAGAAATGAGCAAAAAGGGGTGAAAAAAGAGAAATGAGAAAATGATTGAGACAGAGACTGAGAGGAAAGAGAGAGAAACAAAAGAGAGAGAGAAGTGACTCTTGATTTAAAGCATATGATAAAAAGCACCCAAAGAATAAGAGAGAGAAAAAACCCAGCCCTCACCTGTTTTTGGAAATGGTTCAAGATTGTGTATACACACACACACACACACACACACACACAAGGGGGAGAGGAGACAGGGATGGAAAAAGAGAGTAGAGTGTCTTAGGGTGTCATTTTGTGACATTTTGGTTGGTGGTGTGCCCCAGGATTTTGTAAATGTAAAAAATGTGCTGCGGCTCAAAAAAGGTCGAAAATCACTGCTTTAGAGCAATAGCATTTAGACTTATATACCGCTTCACAGGGCTTTTACACCCCTCTCTAAGCGGTTTGCAGAGTCAGCCTCTTGCCCCCAACTATCTGGGTCCTCGTTTTTACCCACCTCGGAAGGACGGAAGGCTGAGTCCACCTTGAGCCGGTGGTGAGATTTGAACTGCTGGACAGCTAGTAGTTAGCTGAAGGAGCCTGCAGTGCTGCACTCTAACCACTGTACCACCCTCCCTGGCTCTTTGAAGCAACCCCAGCTGTTCAGTCATCACCACAACTGTCTGTCTAACAAAACTAACACACTCAAGACGGCATCCTAGCTTCCCAAAGACTTTTAACTGGCATATCACATCAAAATCATGGTTTGTTCACGGTTATTATTTTTCATTTATTTAATTTATTTTTATTTATTTATTTTGTCCAGTACACAATGAAGGTTTTAGTGGGTATATATCAATATACACATAGTAAAATACATGATGAAGGTTATAGAGGAGATACTCATAGTAAAATATATCTATGAAAGAATAGAAAAGAAGGTATAGTAACAGAACATGTCAATGAAAGAATAGAAGAAGAGATAGAGGAATGGAAGAAAGGTATAGGAGATATAGGAGAGCAATAGGACAGGGGAGGGAAGGCACTCTAGTGCACTTGTACTCACCCCTTACTGACCTCTTAGGAATCTGGATAGGTCAACCGTAGATAATCTAAGGGTAAAGTGTTGGGGGTTTGGGGATGACACTATGGAGTCAAGTAATGAGTTCCACACTTCGACAACTCGGTTACTGAAGTCATATTTTTTACAGTCAAGTTTGGAGCGGTTAAGATTAAGTTTAAATCTGTTGTGTGCTCTTGTGTTGCTGTGGTTGAAGCTGAAGTAATCGCCGACAGGCAGGACGTTGCAGCGTATGATCTTGTGGGCAATACTTAGATCTTGTTTAAGGCGTCTTAGTTCTAAACTTTCTAGGCCCAGGATTGAAAGTCCTGTCTCGTAGGGTCTTCTGTTTCGAGTGGAGGAGTGAAGGGCTCTTCTGGTGAAGTATCTTTGGACATTTTCAAGGGTGTTGATGTCTGTTAATGTTAATATTCCCAGCCATTTATTTATTTATTGCATTTGTATGCCGCCCCTCTCCGTGGACTCAGGGCGGCTAACAACAGTGCTAAAACAACGTGTGACAATCCAATAGTAAAACAATTAAAAACCCTTATTGTAAGACCAAACATACATACAAAACATACCATGCATAAATTGTAAAGGCCTAAGGGGGAAAGAATGTCAATTCCCCCATGCCTGACGGCAGAGGTGGGTTTTAAGAAGCTTACGAAAGGCGAACCTTCTGCATGCTGACTGTTTATGGTCCTCCTCACCCTCCGGAAGGAAATGAAGCTCCTAGTCCTCATGGCTCCAAGGCTCATGGGCAGAGACATATTAGATCGTGGGTAGATAAAATAAATTCAGGGGGCACAAAACAAATAAGGTTTCCCCACCATCGCACGTCTTTGACTCGGATGAAAAATAAAACGAAAACCCCAGCTTTGAGAGCCAGATTGAGTGTGAATGTGTGAGTTTTCACTGAACTAAAATAAACTTAGACCACAGCTAGAGTACTGCATCCAGTTTTTGGTCACCACACTGCAAAAAAGACCTTGAAACCCTAGAGAAAGTGCGAGAGAAAAACAACCAGGATGATGAAGAGACAGGAGGCTGAAACATACGATGAACAGTTGCAGGAACTGGGTATGTCTAGTTTAATAAAAAGAAGGACCAGGGGAGACATGGCATGGGACCAGAATATCTCCGGGACCGCCTTCTGCCGCACGAATCCCAATGACCGGTTAGGTCCCACAGAGTCGACTAAACAATGTCGTCTGGCGGGACCTAGGGGAAGAGCCTTCTCTGTGGTGGCTCCGACCCTCTGGAACCAGCTCCCCGCAGAGATTAGGATTGCCCCCACCCTCCTTGCCTTTCGGAAACTCTTTAAAACCCAACTCTGCCGTCAAGCATGGGGGAATTGAAACATCTCCCCCTTGCCCATGTAGTTTAGAAACATAGAAACATAGAAGTCTGACGGCAGAAAAAGATCTCATGGTCCATCTAGTCTGCCCTTATACTATTTCCTGTATTTTATCTTACAATGGATATATGTTTATCCCAGGCATGTTTAAATTCAGTTCCTGTGGATTTACCAACCACTTCTGCTGGAAGTTTGTTCCAAGGATCTACTACTCTTTCAGTAAAATAATATTTTCTCATGTTGCCTTTGATCTTTCCCCCAACTAACTTCAGATTGTGTCCCCTTGTTCTTGTGTTCACTTTCCTATTAAAAACACTTCCCTCCTGGACCTTATTTAACCCTTTAACATATTTAAATGTTTCGATCATGTCCCCCCTTTTCCTTCTGTCCTCCAGACTATACAGATTGAGTACATGAAGTCTTTCCTGATACGTTTTATGCTTAAGACCTTCCACCATTCTTGTAGCCCGTCTTTGGACCCGTTCAATTTTGTCAACATCTTTTTGTAGGTGAGGTCTCCAGAACTGAACACAGTACTCCAAATGTGGTCTCACCAGCGCTCTATATAAGGGGATCACAATCTCCCTCTTCCTGCTTGTTATACCTCTAGCTATGCAGCCAAGCATCCTACTTGCTTTTCCTACCGCCCGACCACACTGCTCACCCATTTTGAGACTTTCAGAAATCACTACCCCTAAATCCTTCTCTTCTGTTTAGTTTCTGTGTATGATTCGACTGTGTGCTTGTTTTTTATATATTGGGGTTTCTTTTGGATTTTTTAAGCTAAAACTGTAATTTAGATTGCTAACAATACTATGTATTGTTTACCATTGTTGTCCCCGAGTCTACGGAGAGGGGCGGCATATAAATCCAATAAATCTAATCTAATCTAATCTTCCAATATTTGAGGGGCTGCCACAGAGAGGAGGGGGCCAGGCTGTTTTCCAAAGCACCAGACAAGGAACAATGGATGGAAACTGACCAAGGAGAGATTCAACCTGGAAATAAGGACAAACCTTCCGACGGTGAGAACGATCAACCAGTGGAACGGACGTTGCCTTCAAAAGTTGTGGGAGCTACAACACTTGAGACTTTCAAGAGAAGATTGGAGGTCCATTTGTCCAAAATGGTGTAGAGACTCCTGCTTGGGTGGGCGGGGGTTAGACAAAGTCCCTTCCAACTCTAATAATGTAATCTAATCCAAACTGTGCTTATGCTCAGAAAAAAATATATCCCCTTTTTATTAAAATTGTTGCAATGCCACTGAAAATAAAATGCTGAAGACAAGAGGGAAGACACACATGGAGTATTGAGTCCAGTTCTGGTCCAGCACAATGCAAAAAAAAAAAAAAGGATGTTGAGACTCTAGAAAGAGTGCAGAGAAGAGCAACAAAGAGGACTAGGGGACTGGGAGGCTAAAACCTATGAAGAACGGTTGCAGGAACTGGGCATGGCTAGTTTAATGAAAAGAAGGACCAGGGGAGACAGGATAGCAGTCCTCCAATATCTCAGGGGTTGCCACAAAGGAGAGGGAGTCAAGCTATTCTCCAAAGCACCTGAGGGTAGAACAAGAGGCAATGGGTGGAAACTAAACAAGGAAAGAAGCAACTTAGAACTAAGGAGAAATTTCCCGACAGTCAAAATGATTGATCAGTGGAACCACTTGCCTCCAGAAGTTGTGAATGCTCCAACACTGGAAGTTTTTAAGAAGATGTTGGATAACCATCTGTCTGAAGTAGTGTAGGGTTTCCTGCCTAAGCAGGGGGTTGGACTAGAAGACCTCCAAGGTCCCTTCCAACTCTGTTGTTGTTATTATTATTATATAATGGCCCGTTTCCATTTTATGTATGGTTTGTCTGAAATGTGTGACTGTTTTTTATATTAAGGGGTTTTAAATTGTTTTTAACTACAGTATTGGATTTGTACTGTTTTATTGTTATGAGCCGCTCCGAGTCTTTGGAGAGGGGCAGCACACAAATCTAATAAATAATAATAATAATTATTATTATTATCAACCATACAACACAGCAAACGAGATCACTATGCTGGATTTCGCATTTCATCACCAGTCGGGCACTTCCCAGGAACCTAGGACTGCGTGAAGTAGCGGCAAATTATGTGTGCCAATCTCAATAAAGCGGCCTTCTGCATTGTTATTATTGTTACTATTATTATTACATATAATAAAAAAACAATAAAATACAATGACAAATCCAATTAATTAGCTAAACAACTAAGTTGGTCATCACCTATAAAGCCCTTCATGGCACCGGACCAGGGTATCTACGAGACCGCCTTCTGCCGCACGAATCCTAGCGACCGGTTAGGTCCCACAGAGTTGGTCTCCTCCGGGTCCCGTCAACTAAACAATGTCGTTTGGCGGGACCCAGGGGAAGAGCCTTCTCTGTGGCGGCCCCGGCCCTCTGGAATCAGCTCCCTCCAGAGATTAGAACTGCCCCCACCCTCCTTGCCTTTTGCAAACTCCTTAAAACCCACCTCTGTCGTCAAGCGTGGGGGAACTGAGACATCTCCCCCTGCCTATGTAGTTTTTTGTGCATGATATGACTGTATGTATGTTTTTATATATTGGGGTTTCTTGTTTTTTAGACTTTTTAAATGTATTATTGTTATTTTAGATTCTAACTATTAGATTTGTCATTATATATTCTTGTTGTTTTTTAATAATTTTTATTATATTACAATGGTTAAAAAGAAGAGCAAATATATATTGTTTTACATCATTATTTCAAAACATACTCATAGTTATATAATCATTGTGCTTAACTTCTTAATTATTTTGTACAAATATTCCATCATTTCAAAGCGAAAACATTGTTATATCATCATTGAGATTAAATACTAAACTTTCTATATAAATACAGTGATACCTCGTCTTACAAACGCCTCGTGATACAAACTTTTCGAGATACAAACCCGGGGTTTAAGATTTTTTTGCCTCTTCTTACAAACTATTTTCACCTTACAAACCCACCGCTGCCGCTGGGATGCCCCACCTCTGGACTTCCGTTGCCAGAGAAGCTCCCCTCCATGGGAAACCCCACCTCTGGACTTCCGTGTTTTTGTGATGCTGCAGGGGAATCCCAGCAGGGGAATCCCAGCAACACAAAAATGGGCGCTTCGCTGGCAACGGAAGTCCGGAGGTGGGGTTTCCCAGCGAGAGGAGCCTCAGTGAAATCACAGCATCACAAAAACACAGAGGTCCAGAGGTGGGGTTTCGAGGACTTCGGTGTTTTTGTGATGCTGCGATTTCACTGATGCTCCCTTCGCTGGGAAACCCCACCTCTGGACCATAGTTCCCTCTAAGCTGAGCAGTGAGCAATCGCTCACTTAAAAATCATCATCAACTCAGAGTTTTCCAAACCTGCCCCGAAGCCGAGAGGGAAAGAGTGAGAGGGAAGGAGAGAGAGAGGAAGAGAGAGAAACAGATAGAAAAAAGAGAGGAAGGAAAAGAGAAAGAAAAAGAATGGGAGTAAGGAAGAGAGAAAGAAAATCAAAATCTAGTTTGAAACTAGCTCAACTATTTAAGTGGCATTTTGATATGGATAGAGTTGCCCTATTATGAGCTCACTGTTATAGACACACAGTATTTATTTATTTATTTATTTATTTATTTATTTATTTACTTACTTACTTACTTACTTACTTACTTATTTATTTATTTATTTATTTATTTATTTATTTATTTATTATTTCTGTGCCGCCCAGTCCCGAAGGGACTGCCGCTCAGACACTATACTTTTCCGCCCACCCCAAAAAAAAATTAGAGGGAACACTGCTCTGGACTTCTGTTGCCAGCAAAGCACCCGTTTTTGCACTGCTGGGATTCCCCTGCAGCATCACAAAAATACAGAAGTCCGGAGGTGGGGTTTCCCATGGAGGGGAGCCTCAGGGGAATCCCAGCAGCGCAAAAACGGGCGCTTCGGCTGGCAAAAGGGGTGAGTTTTGGGCTTGCACGCATTAATTGCTTTTCCATTGATTGCTATGGGAAACATTGTTTCGTCTTACAAACTTTTCACCTTAAGAACCTCGTCCCGGAACCAATTAAGTTCGTAAGACAAGGTATCACTGTACTTTAAACACTATTGCCCTTCGTTAGCCCGTACCCTCCCATTGAACTGTTTTATAACAGTTCCAGATTTCTTTTAATTGTTGGCATGCGGCATATGGCGGCTGCGGGTTTTGGAAGATTTTGTTCTGTCCTACACTTTATCTAAGATCAGTTCGGATTGAGTTTCATCTCAAATCAATTGATGATTTTCAGAACCCAGTGTTTATTCACTGTCGTTGTTGTTTTCATGTATCTTCTTGTTTTAGTTTTAATTTTTTATCTTTTTTCCTTGTTGTTACCCATTCATAAAATCATTATATATTGCTTTTATCATTGCTGTAAGCCGCCCCGAGTCTACGGAGAGGGGCGGCATACAAATCTAATAAATAATAATAATAATAATAATAAGCTAAAATCCCTAATATTTTCAAAATCTGGGCAATTCCCCGGCGCGAAATGCTGGTCTTGTTTAAGTTTTCAAGCAGGGGCCACTGTCTGGAGGGAGGGAAGGAAGGAAGGAAGGAGATAGAGAGGGAAGGAGGGTCCCGAGGGGTGGCCAGAATGCCTTGGCTTTGCCCCCAGGGAGCTGGCAGCCACCTCTCCTCCTGCACTTGCTGTCTTTGGGGGCTGAGGAGTCGGAAAAAATGCCAAGGTCACTACAGGCCTGGAGGAGAGGCAGATAAAAGTCCGTTCCCAGCGTCCCATCGCATCCCCGTTGCAGAAGGCAACACCTTAGCGGCTGCTTGCATTGCTGTTGCCCACCTGTCCCCCATTCCGACAGCCCCTTTGTGCTATGTTCCTCCTGGTTTTCCTGCCCCTTTTGCTGGCCAGGATGCCCGGCGGTGGTGGCATCTCCGATCTCAGGAAAGGAGACCCCGCAGAGGAGCAGCAAATTGAAATATCGGTCCTGACTCTCGACGGAAGGTAAGGCTTGCCAGCAGCCTCACTCACTCGCCCTCTCCAAATATCTGGGGGGGGGGGGGGGAGAGGCAAGGCAGTTGAGGGGTGGGGGTGGCTGGCTGGGAGGAGCTGGGTTCAAATCCCCCCACTTGGCCAGGAAAGTCCTTGGGCGCATCTGTTGCAAAGACAGAGGGGGAAAACCTCCGCCCCACCCCATCACCCTTGAGTGAGAAGAGGAGTCCCATATTCTGAAATGGGGAGATGGGGGAATTTGGGGATTGATGCCATGGATCAGCGCACTGGGAGTTTTTTGGGGGGGGATATAAGCAAGGTTGGGACAAATCTGCATTTTTTGGGAGTTTTTTTTTCCTGGAAACATTTTGAAAATGTGGGAAAGGTGGCAACCTAAGGATGAATGAAAGGAAAAGGAGAGAGGTGTTTTTCAATGGGATTTTGAGGGGGCAGAGGGATCTGGCAGCTGCCGGACTACACCTCCCATCAGGCACAGGAAAATAAGCTCCGGAGGGTGGTCATTTGCACCTCTTTTGAGTCCAGCAACTGGTTGCCAAGTTTTTTAAATGTCCCTGCTTCGGTGCCTCAGCTACCTGGAGGAATCCCCAGGGGTGCAGAAAATTAAAATTAACTTTTTAGCATTGTACTTTCATCATTCTTGCCTCTTTTAAAATTTTATCTTCGGGTTTTTTGTGTTTCCATATTTTATCTGTGTCCTTGCCCAGTGTCCTTCAGTGAGGGACATGGGCGGTTTCAAAATTTGATAGATAGCGGATGGATGGATAATAGATGGAGGGATGGATGAAGAAATAGACAGACAGATAGATAAGGGAGTGGATGGATAGGGTGGATGGATGGATGGATGGAGAGATAGATAAGATAAGCAATGGATCGACAGGATGGATGGATGGATGGATGGAGATATAGATGATAGATAGATGGATAAGAGATGGATAGATATAGATAGATAGATAAATAGATAGATAGATTAGATAGATAGATAGATAGATAGATAGATAGATAGATAGATAGATAGATAGATAGATAGATAGACAGACAGACAGATTACATGAGAGTGATATATAATGATGAATATATAGATGATGTATGTATGTATGTATGTATGTATGTATGTATGTATGTATGTATGTATGTATGTGGGTGGGTTCCTCCCAATTCGGGCGAACCAGTAGCGATCCGCTGATGATATCATGATGACATAATCTACCCAGTTGGGGTGGGGCTGATCCCTGGACGCTGCCATCTTTTTTTATTAATTTAAAAATATATATTTTATTTATTTATTTTCTGAGCATGTGCAGAAGCTGAGTTTCTGTACATGCGGTCGCCATCTTGTTTTCAACATTTTGGGGGGTGGGATTTTTTTGCTACTGCGCATGTGCAGCATGGAAGGAAGCAAACCCACCCCTTGTATGTATGTATGTATGTATGTATGGATAGATGGATGGATGGATAATTTGAGATATACAGAAAAAGAAAGATAGAGAGAGAAAGAATAATGAATGAATAGATGATGTATGTATGTATGAATGGATGGATGGATAGATGGATAGATGGATAAATGATGAATGAAGAGAGAGAGAGAACAATGGAAGGATGGGTGGATGGATGAATAAATGATGGATAGAGACAGATGAGAAAGAGAGAGAGAGAGAACAATGGATGTATTGGATGGATGGATGGATGGATGAATAAATGATGGATGGAGACAGATGAGAAAGAGAGCGAGAGAGACAGAGAGAACAATGGATGTATTGGATGGATGGATGAATAAATGATGGATGGAGACAGATGAGAGAGAGAGAGACAGAGAGAGAGAACAATGGATGTATTGGATGGATGGATGGATGGATGAATAAATGATGGATGGAGACAGATGAGAGAGAGAGAGAGACAGAGAGAACAATGGATGTACTGGATGGATGGATGGATGAATAAATGATGGATGGAGAAAGATAAGGAAGAGAGACAGAGACAGAGAGAGAGAGAACAATGGATGTATTGGATGGATGGATAGATAGATGGATGGATGAATGGGTATCCTCATTTATTCCCCTCTGCCCTTCGAGGCAGGAACAGCTCACTCCCCAGCTTCCAAGAGAAAATAGGGGACCTCCGTCTTCTCCCCCTCTTCCCATTTCCCCAAATTTTGCTGTGGCTGAGCCCGTGTTTGATTGTATCCTCCCACAGCTGTCGGGAACAAATCCTCCAGCGAGCAAGGACAGCGATGTGCCAGCTGCTGCGGTTAGACCACCCGCCCCGGCTGACGGCCAGCATGACCCAGCAGGTGCGGGAGGAATGGGCCAAAGAAGGAAGGAGATCCCTGGATCTCTCCATGGAGGGACCGATTCTCAGTAAGTGTCCCTCTGCACCCTCCTCGCTTCTCCTCTCTCCGCCTCCCCTTTTCCGAGACCCCCCAATGAAATTCAGAGGGGAGTTTAAGTTTTATTGGACTATTCCATCTAGTCTGCCCTTATACTATTTCCTGTATTTTATCTTAGGATGGATATATGTTTATCCCAGGCATGTTTCAATTCAGTTCCTAACCAACCACGTCTGCTGGAAGTTTGTTCCAAGCATCTACTCCTCTTTCAGTAAAATAATAATATTTTCTCACGTTGCTTCTGATCTTTCCCCCAACTAACTTCAGATTGTGTCCCCTTGTTCTTGGGTTCACTTTCCTATTAAAAACACTTCCCTCCTGGACCTTATTTAACCCTTTAACGTATTTAAATGTTTCGATCATGTCCCCCCTTTCCCTTCTGTCCTCCAGACCAGTGTTCCCTCTAATTTTTTGGGGGGGTGGGCGGAAAAGTATAGTGTCTGAGCGGCAGTCCCTTCGGGACTGGGCGGCACAGAAATAATAAATAAATAAATAAACAAACAAACAAACAAACAATTTCAAAATAAAGAATTTCAAAATAAAATACTGTACTGTGTGTCTATAACAGTGAGCTCATAATAGGGCAACTCTATCCATATCAAAATGCCACTTAAATAGTTGAGCTAGTTTCAAACTAGATTTTGATTTTCTTTCTCTCTTCCTTACTCCCATTCTTTTTCTTTCTCTTTTCCTTCCTCTCTTTTTTCTATCTGTTTCTCTCTCTTCCTCTCTCTCTCCTTCCCTCTCACTCTTTCCCTCTCGGCTTCTGGGCAGGTTTGGAAAACTCTGAGTTGATGATGATTTTTAAGTGAGCGATTGCTCACTGCTCAGCTTAGAGGGAACTATGCTCCAGACTATTCAGATTTGAGTTCATGGAGTCTTTCCTGATAAGTTTTATGCTTAAGACCTTCCACCCTTTTTGTAGCCCGTCTTTAAACCCGTTCAATTTTATCAATATCAATAGCTGGAGGATTAACAACAGTAGCAAGGAAGGTGGTTGGAAGGGGGCAAAATTTACTTAATGTTTGGTTTAGCCACAGAAATGTTGGGTTTAACTACGTTTGTAAGTCGAAGGCCACTTGTGGTTTCATCACTCCCAACTGCTGAGTGATGCAAACTCAGAAAAGGGTTAAACATGTCGCAAAGAAGTTGACTCACATGCGTGCGCACGGGCATATCAAGAGCGCCCTTTCTCTCATACCAAGGAATATAGCCTACGCTTTGCTGGCTGTTTGCTTAAGGGTTTAAAAAGCATTGCTGTTCTCTCTTTTGGGAGGGGGGAGCGCGTTCACCACCACCATCCGTTTTGTTTACGTCAAAGAGTTGCCATCAAATACTCACTTCTCCTTTTAGGCTGCACAAACGGATCCAGCTTTTGCGTCTGTCCGGTTTTCAATCTGCAATTCAGCCTGGGAAACATTAAAAAAAAACAAAAACGGCGTTGCGCAAACTGTGTGGCTTTGCACTCCCAAAATTCCCCAGGCAGCAATTTCGCTGCAGAGAATTCTGGGAGTAGAAGTCCACAAGAGTTGGAGCTGTTCGGACAAGGAAATCGGGATGGGATGGGATGGGATAGAATAGAATAGAATAGAATAGAATAGAATTCTTTATTGGCCAAGTGTGATTGAAAACACAAGGAATTTGTCTTTGGTGCATAAGCAGAGTTGGAAAGGGACCTTGTAGGTCTTCTAGTCCAACCCCCTGCTTAGGCAGGAAACCCTACACTGCTTCAGACAAAAGTTTACCCAACATCTTCTTAAAAACGTCCACTGTTGGAGCATTTACAATTTCTAGAAGCAGATTATTCCACTGATTAACAATAATAATAATAATAATAATAATAATAATAATAATAATAATAATAATAATAATAATAATAATATAAATATTATAATAATAATAATTTATTAGATTTGTATGCCGCCACTGTCCACAGACTCAGACTAATTGTTCTCGCTGTCAGGAAATTTCTCCATAGTTCTAAGTTGCTTCTCTCCTTGTTTAATTTCCACCCATTGCTTCTTGTCCTACCCTCAGGGGCTTTGGAGAATAGGTTGACTCCTTCTTCTTTGTGGCACCCCTGAGATATTGGAAGACTGCTATCATGTCTCCCCTGGTCCTTCTTTTCATTAAACTAGCCATGCCCAGTTCCTGGAACCATTCTTCGTATGTTTTAGCCTCCAGTCCCCTAATCATCTTGGTTGCTCTTCTCCGCACTCTTTCTAGAGTCTCAACATCCTTTTTGCATCTTTATGTCTAATTTATGAAAAGAAGGACCAGTGGGGGACATGTTAGCAGTCTTCCAGTATCTCAGGGGTTGCCCCAAAGAAGAAGCAGTCAGGCTATTCTCCAAAGCACCTAAGGGTAGAACAAGAAGCAATGGGTAGAAACTAAACATGGAGAGAAGCAACTTAGAACTAAGGAGAAATTTCCTGACAGTGAGAACAATTAATCAGTGGAACAACCTGCCTCCAGAAGTTGTAAATGTTTTTAAGGTTTGATAGCCATTTGTCCAAATTGTTCTAGGGTCTCCTGCTTGAAATGGGGGGGTTGGACTAGAAGACCTCCAAGGTCCTTTCCGATACTGTTATGAAACTCACCCAATCGTAAAGCACGTCAGCTAAGGAGATTCTGAGCACTGAAGCCCACCCATCTTGGAGTAGCCAAGTTTATTTATTTATTTATTTTATTTTATTTATTTATTTTGTCCAATACACAATGAGGGTTTTAGTGGGTATATATATATATACACATAGTAAAATATATGATTTATTTTTATTTATTTATTTATTTATTGGATTTGTATGCCGCCCCTAACAGCAATAATAAGACAGCGTACAATAATAATCCAATAATATAAACGATTAAAAACCCATTAATATAAAAACCAATCATACATACAGACATACCATGCATAAAATTGTAAAGGCCTAGGGGGAAAGAGGATCTCAATTCCCCCATGCCTGGCAGCAGAGATGGGTTTTAAGGAGCTTACGAAAGGCAAGGAGGGTGGGGGCAATTCTAATCTCTGGGGGGAGTTGGTTCCAGAGGGCCGGGGCCGCCACAGAGAAGGCTCTTTCCCTGGGTCCCGCCAAGCGGCATTGTTTAGTCGACGGGACCCGGAGAAGACCCACTCTGTGGGACCTAACTGGTCGCTGGGATTCGTGCAGCAGAAGGCGGTCCCTGGGATAAACTGGTCCGGTGCCATGAAGGGCTTTATAGGTCATAACCAACACTTTGAATTGTGACCGGAAACTGATCGGCAACCAATGCAGACTGCGGAGTGTTGGTGTAACATGGGCAAATTTGAGAAAGTCCATGATTGCTCTCGCAACTGCATTCTGCACGATCTGAAGTTTCCGAACACTTTTCAAAGGTAGCCCCATGTAGATGAAGGTTATAGAGGAGATACTCACAGTAAAATATATCTAAGAAATAATAGAAAAGAAGATATAGGAATAGAACATATCAATGAAAGAATAGAAGAAGAGATATAGGAATAGAAGAAAGGTATAGGAGCTATAGGAGAGCAATAGGACAGGGGACGGAAGGCACTCTGGTGCACTCGCCCCTTTGAGAAAGCTTGCTCTAGTTTAGGCTATAAACGAAATTCACCCCCTTGCAAAAAAAAAACCCACTCCAGACTTTGCACAAATCACAAACATTGCTTGATAAATTCTTGGACAATCTCCCATTGTAGGAACTCTGTATATTCTTTTAGCTCTTCTGAGGAAGCGTACGATAGGGTGCCTATTTATCCTCCTCTGTTGTTTATTGCAAATCCTCAGGGTTATTCTTATTTCAGGAACTTTTTTACTTTTTTAATCTTTCTAACTCCCCTTTTTGGCTTCGAAGGAGAAACAGCTGTTGGAGGGGGTCTTGCTAGGGACATAAAAACCCAGCCTTCGTTATCTGTACCAAAAAGGACATTCCTAACTCAATATCTTTTTTCTAACACAAAGATTACACACCCCGCACACCTGGCTTTTTCCTCACTGTCTGAAGGTGCCGGCTTCAGGATTTACTCCTCCGGATAGCTCTGAGGAAAAAAAAGAGAGAGATGAATACAGTTCATCTGTCTGGAACCCATACCACATCTCGGACATCAACACCCTTGAATATGTCCAAAGATACTTCACCAGAAGAGCCCTTCACTCCTCCACTCGAAACAGAATATCCTACGAAAATAGACTAACAATCCTGGGCCTAGAAAGCTTAGAACTACGTCGCCTAAAACACGATCTAAGTATTGCCCACAAGATCCTATGCTGCAACGTTCTACCTATCAATGACTACTTCAGCTTCAACCGCAACAACACAAGAGCACGCAACAGATTCAAACTTAATATTAACCGCTCCAAACTTGACTGTAAAAAATAGGACTTCAGCAACCGAGTTGTCGAAGCGTGGAATTCATTACCGGACTCAGTAGTGTCAACCCCTAACCCCCAACATTTCTCCCTTAGACTATCCACGATTGACCTCTCCAGGTTCCTTAGAGGTCAGTAAGGGGCGTGCATAAGTGCACCAGTGTGCCTTTCGTCCCCTGTCCAATTGTCTTTCCTTTATCTCATTTATCTTTTCTTCCTTTCAAATATGTTCACCTATACTTTTATATCTTTTCTTCTATTTTATTACATATCTATTCTCTTCAATGTGTATCATGTATTGGACAAAATAAATAAATAAAATAAAAATACATTTCTCTCTCCCAAATAAACGCAATAACAACAACAACAACAACAGAGTTGGAAGGGACCTTGGAGGTCTTCTAGTCTAACCCCCTGCTTAGGCAGGAAACCCTACACTTCTTGAGACAAATGGTTATCCACCAGAGCCGAGGTGGTCCAGTGGGTAGAGGCCACTAAAGCTGATTGCTAAATCTGCAGGTCAACGGTTCAAATCTCATCCCCGGCTCAAGGTTGACTCAGCCTTCCATCCTTCCGAGGTGGGTCAAATGAGGACCCGGATTGTGGGGGCAATAGCCTAGCTCTGTTAAAAAGTGCTATTGCTAACATGTTGTAAGCCGCACTGAGTCTAAGAAGAAAGGCAGCATTTTTTTAAAAAATTGAATAAGTAAGTAAGTAAGTAAGTAAGTAAGTAAGTAAGTAAGTAAGTAAGTAAGTAAATAAATAAATAAATTTTCTTTGAAACTTCCAGTGTTGGAGCATTCGCAACTTCTGGAGGCAAGCTGTCCTACTGATTAATGGTTCTAACCATCAGGAAATTTCTCCTTAGTTCTAAGTTTCTTCTCTCCTTTTTTAGTTTCCACCCATTGCTTCTTGTCCTGCCCTCAGGTACTTTGACAAGTCGTCCTTGATTTAGTTTTTTTTTAAAGAAAATTAAAAGTTTTTTATTTACAAATTTAAAAACCCAATACAATTCAAAAAGAGCAATAAACAATTACAAACATAATTAGAAGAAAAGAATGGAGGAGGGAGAAAAAAAATGATAATGACGTGCTATCTAACTGTTTTCTTTTCTTTCTTTTCTTATTTTGTTTTCCTATTTTTTCCTCTTTTTGTCTCTCTTTCCCTTTCTCTCGTTTCTCTTTCTCTTTGCTTGCCTTTTTTTCCCTCCCTTGATTTGCGATCACAAATCGATCCCCAAATATCTGCCACCAAACGAAGCATTTGTTGAGTTTTGCCTTGTTTGTTTGTTTACTTATTTACTTATTTACTTACTTACTTATTTACTTACTTACTTACTTATTTACTTATTTACTTACGTATTTATTTACTTACTTACTTATTTACTTATTTACTTACTTACTTACTTACTTACATACTTACTTACTTACTTACTTACTTACTTACTTACTTACTTACTTACTTACTTACTTACTTACTTACTTACTTACTTACTTACTTATTTGCTGCCCCTTTCTTGGCTCAGTTGTTAAGGGAATCACTGCAGTGAGTCAAATTTATGATAAATTATTTAGATTTTCCTCCCCTTTTGAATTGATATATGTTAGATTCCTGTAACAGATAAAATTTAAGATTTAGTCGTTATAATTGGGAATTCTGGTTTTTCTTTTTAAAAGGGTGATTACAATAAAAGTAATGGTAAGAAATATATATATTATTTATTTATTTATTTGTTTGTTTGTTTGTTTGTTTGTTTATTTACTTATTTACTTATTTACTTATTTACTTATTTACTTATTTACTTATTTTGTCCAATACAAAATGAAGGTTGGAGAGAATGAACATGTAGTCATATATACCAAGGAAAGGATAGAAGAGAAGATATGAAAATAAAATACGTCAATGAAGAAACGAGAAGAGATATGAATGGAAGAAAAGATATAAAATATATAGGAGAGACTATAGGACAAGGGACGTATGGCACACTGGTGCACTTATGCACGCTCCTTACTGACCTCTTAGGAATATGGAGAGGTCAACCGTGGATAGTCTAAGGGAAAAATGTTGGGGGTTGACACCACGGAGTCCGGTAATGAGTTCCACGCTTTGACAACTCAATCGCTAAAGTCATATTTTTTACAGTCAAGTTTGGAGTGGTTAATATTAAGTTTGAATCTGTTGTGTGCTCTTGTGTTATTGTGGTTGAAGCTGAAGTAGTCGTTGACAGGTAGAACGTTGCAGCATATGATCTTGTGGGCATTACTTAGATCATGTTTTAAGGCATCGTAGTTCTAAGCTTTCTAGACCCAGGATTGTAAGTCTAGTTTTGTAGGGTATTCGGTTTCAACTGATATTAAGGATATATCGAGGAGATTGAAGCAGGATAGCCTAAATAGCACGAATCCCAGCGACCGATTAGGTCCCACAGAGTTGGCCTTCTCCGGGTCCCGTCAACTAAACAATGTTGTTTGGTGGGACCCAGGGGAAGAGCCTTCTCTGTGGCGGCCCCGACCCTCTGGAACCAGCTACCCCCAGAGATTAGAATTGCCAACACCCTCCTCGCCTTTCGTAAACTCCTTAAAACCCACCTTTCCCTTCAGGCATGGGGGAATTGAAACATCTCCCCCGGGCCTATACATTTTATGTATGTTTGCTTTTAATAATGGGGTTTTTTTTAGCTTTTCTCCTAAATTATTAGATTTGTTATATATTGTTTACTATTGCTGTGAGCCGCCTCGAGTCTGTGGAGAGGGGCGGCATACAAATCTAATAAATAAATAAATAAATAAATAAATGAATGAATGAATGAATGAATGAATGAATAAATAAATAAACAGATGTAATAAGAAAAGAAGCAGCGAAAAAAAACTGTACAGTGATACTTCGTCTTACAAACGCCTCGTCATACAAACTTTTCGAGATACAAACCCGGGGTTTAAGATTTTTTTGCCTCTTCTTACAAACTATTTTCACCTTACAAACCCACCGCTGCCGCTAGGATGCCCCGCCTCTGGGCTTCCGTTGCCAGCGAAGCACCAGTTTTTGCGCTGCTGGAATGCCCCTGAGGCTCCCCTCCATAGGAAACCCCACCTCTGGACATTTGTGATGTTTTTGTGATGCTGCATGGGAATCCCAGCAGGGGAATCCCAGCAGCGCAAAAACAGGTGCTTCGCTGGCAACGGAAGTCTGGAGGTGGGGTTTTCCAGCGAGGGGAGCCTCAGTGAAATCGCAGCATCGCAAAAACACAGAGGTCCCAAGCGGAGGTGGGGTTTTGAGGACTTCGGTGTTTTTGCGATGCTGCGATTACACTGATGCTCCCTTTGTTGGGAAATCCCACCTCCGGACTTCCGTTGCCAGTGAAGCACTTGTTTTTGCATTGCTGGGATTCCCCTGCTGGGATTCCCCTGCAGCATCGCAAAAACACAGAAGTCCGGAGGTGGGGTTTCCTATGGAGGGGAACCTCAGGGGAATCCCAGCAGCGCAAAAACGGGCGCTTTGGCTGGCAAAAGGGGTGAATTTTGGGCTTGCACGCATTAATCGCTTTTCCATTGATTCCTATGGGAAACATTATTTCGTCTTACAAACTTTTCACCTTAAGAACCTCGTCCCGGAACCAATTAAGTTTGTAAGACAAGGTATCACTGTACTAGTTAACAGCTTTTTAAACGCATATAAGAAATTTTGAATTATTATTTTTTTATCCAGATGTCAAATGTACAGGAGGTAGCCCTGGACAGATTATGAATACCCCAAAATTCAAAAAAAATATTATTGTATTGTATTTTAAGACTGATGGTGTATTACATTGCATATGTGATTGGTGTGGAGAAAAAAAAGAAAACACTTTTTCTTCAAAAAGAAACAAAAAGTGAGTCAAACTGTTGTTAGGTGAACCTAGCTTTCCTGTTGATTTGGTCGGTTTAGATCACAAAAGAGGGTCCCTATATCGGCTCCCCCAAGACACAGCGACCCTCATAAATCGGAGTCAGTCGGCAAACGTCTGAATTTTCGATCTGGTGCCCGTGAGGATGTTGCAACGTTTTTAAGTGTGAAAAACGGCCCATTTTTCCCCAGTGTCGTCGTAACTTTGAACGGTCCCTAAATGAACTGTCCTATGTCGAAGACTACAAATACTGTACTTACCTGCCTTTTTTTGGTCCTCAGATATCACCTCTAATCAGACGTTGGTGAGCCGAAGAGGGGGCTGTTTACAGATCTCGCAATACATCACCCTGGATGGTAAAATGATAAATAATATGTTAATATCGCAATATTGTTAATATGTTCATATGACAATTCATTCTGGGCTTTAAAAAAAAAAACCTTTTCTGACCAAAGTTTCATCTGTGCAAAATGTCCTTACCAAGATAGTAATATTTTTTTTAACCCTGGTTTGTTGCCTGAACCCTATTGGTCAGTTTGAATAAATTAAGGAAGTCTCAACCAGGTTTTTAATAATGACAGCAGTGTTTCAATATTGGAGGGGGCTGCCCCAGAGAAGAGGAAGGGGGTCAAGCTATTTTCCAAAGGACCTTGGAAGGCCAGACAAGGAATATTATTATTATTATTATTATTATTATTATTATTATTATTAATTGGATTTGTATGCCGCCCCTCTCCGCAGACTCAGGGCGGCTAACAACAGCAGTAAAACAGTACAACAAAATCCAATACTAAAAAAGCAGTTAAAAACCCATTATATTAAGACCAATCATACATGCAAACATACCATACATAAAATTGTGAAGGCCTAGGGGGAAAGTGTATCTTAGTTCCCCCATGCCTGGCGGCAGAGGTGGGTTTTAAGCAGCTTACGAAAGGCAAGGAGGGTGGGGGCAATTCTAATCTCTGGGGGGAGTTGGTTCCAGAGAGTCGGGGCCGCCACAGAGAAGGCTCTTCCTCTGGGTCTCGCCAAGCGACATTGTTTGGTTGACGGGACCCGGAGAAGACCCACTCTGTGAGACCTAACTGGTCGCTGGGATTCGTGCGGCAGAAGGCGGTCCCTGAGATATTCTGGCCTGGTGCCATGAAGGGCTTTATAGGTCATAACCAACACTTTGAATTGTGACCGGAAACTGATCGGCAACCAATAATAATAATGGATGGAAACCGAACAAGGTGAGATTCAACCTGGAAATAAGAGTCCTTTTGGAGTAAGCGGCATATAAATGCAAAAACAAACAGGAAGGAAGGAAGGAAGGAAGGAAGGAAGGAAGGAAGGAAGGAAGGAAGGAAGGAAGGAAGGAAGGAAGGAAGGATTTTCTGGCAGTGATAACAATCAACCCATGGAGAGAAGTTGCCTTCGGAAGTTGGAGGCTTTCAAGGAAAGACCGGACTACCATTTGTCAGAAATAGTGTAAGGCAGTGATGGCAAACCTATGGCATGGGTGCCACAGGTGGCACGCGGAGCCATATCTGTTGGCATGCGAGCCGTTGCCCTCGCTCAGCTCCAACGTGCATGTGTGTGCCGGCCAGCTGGTTTTTGGCTCACACAAAGGCTCTGGGAGGGCGTTTTTGGCTTCCAGAGAACCTCCGGGGGGATGGCAGAGGGCATTTTTAGCCTTCCCCAGCTCCAGGGGAGCCTTTGAAGCCTGGGGAGGGCGAAACACGAGCCTACTGGGCCCACCAGATGTTGGGAAACAGGCAGTTTCCAGCCCCCAGAGGGCTGGGGAATTAATAATATAATAATAATAATAATAATAATAATAATAATAACAACAACAACAGCAACAAACAACACCAGTATTATTATTATTATTACTATTATTATTATTATTAATTATTATTAATTATTATTATTATTATTATTATTTAGACTTGTATGCCGCCCCTCTCCGAAGACTCGGAGCGGCTCACAACAAATAATACAGGAATACAAATCTAATATTAAAAACAGTTATAAAGCTGTTTTTGCCCTTCCCAGGCATTGAATTATGGACGTGGGCACTCGAGCGTGCGCGATAGCACATGCGCACACTCTTTCGACACCCGAGGAAAAAAAGGTTCGCCATCACTGGTGCAGGGTCTCCTAATTGGGTAGGGGGGTTGGACTAGATGACCTACAAGGTCCCTTCCAATTCTGTTCATCATCTGTAACCTGCAGTGATGGCGAACCTTTTTTGGTTCACATGCCAAAAGGAGGGACAAACATACACACCACTCCCGACACGCAATGACACACCCGTTTTCCATTCTCCCCAGGCTTCAGAGCCTTTCTAGGAGCCTGGGAAGGGTGAAAACACCCCCACACCCCCTGGAGGCCCTCCGGTGGCCAGAAAAAGCCCGTTTCAAGTTGGGAAATGGCCCATTTCTGGCCTCCAGAGGGCCTCTCAGGGTAGGGGAGGCTGTTTTCGGTCTCCCCAGGTTCCTAGAAAGGCTCTGAATCCTGGGGAGAGCAAAACAACGGAACTTCCGGTCCAACCGGAAGTCAGCTAAGGGAACATTTCTGGCCTCCCGAGGACCTCCGAGGAAGTGGGAAAGCCGTTTTCGCCCTCCCCAAGCTCCTAGAAAGGCTCTGGAGCTTGGGGGGAGCAAAAAATGGGCCTTCCCCATCACCTCTGGAGGCTAAAAACAGGCTGTTTTACAATTCCCAGTGGCACGCATGCCATAAGTTTGCCATCAAAGAACTAAAGCATAGTTGAGGCCATGGTTTTTTTTGACTAAGCCATGATGGCTGAAAAATGACCTACGATGTTAAGTCAGGATAGTGTGTTGCAACAGGTTAAAAATAAAAAACTAAATGAGTTTAAGAATAGGTTAACAAAACATAAAACATGGTATGTTTTTTAAAAAGGTCAAAAAGTAAAAATACAGTAGGTTAAAAATGAACTAAAAATTAAAAAATGCCTTGGGTTAAAAAATAATGTAGATTGAAAAGTTTTTTTAAAAAAATACATTGGGTTAAAAATTAAATAATACAGTACGTTCAAGTGAGCTAAAAAAATAGTTTGGGTTAAAAAAATAGGTTGAAAGTTAAAAAAAATACATGGGGTTAAAAATAAGCTAAATGTAAAAAAATTATACCTTTGGTTAAAAAATAATAGTAAAAACAAATACAATTTGGGCTAAAATGTGAAAAAGATGGCAGGTTAAAAAATAGGTTTTAAAAGTAACTATGCCCCCTAGTGGCTGAGGTTACACAATAATCCTGGCTTGGTGCAAATGCTACAGAGAGTCGGTTTCCCATTGAACTAAACTGGAATTGGAAACTAGGTTTAGGGCAGGAATTAAGAGTTTCAGAATAACAGAGTTGGAAGGGACCTTGGGGGTCTTCTAGTCCAGCCTCTGCTCGCCGGAGACCCTATCCCATTTCTGACAAGTGGCTGTCCAATCTCTTCTTAAAGAGGAAATATTCTTATTTCAATTTTTTAAATATTTTACAAATATATAAATGCATGAACAGCATGGCACCTGAGTATCAAACATTTTGACACAAATAAAATAGTATTAATAATATTTGTTTCTCTATCAATCAATCAATCAATCAATCAATCATATCTTTCTATTTATCTCTCTCTCTATCTCTCTCTCTCTCTCTAATTGCTCTCTCTCTCTCTACCTATATCTCTCTCTCTACCTACCTACCTACCTACCTTCTATCTATCTATCTATCTATCTATCTATCTATCTATCATCTCTCTCTCTCTCACCTCTCTCTCTCTCTACCTACCTACCTACCTTCTATCTATCTATCTATCTATCTATCTATCTATCATCTCTCTCTCTCTAATCTATCTATCTCTCTATCTCTCTACCTATCATCTCTCTCTCTCTCTCTCTCTCTACCTACCTACCTACCTACCTCTATCTATCTACCGTATCTATCTATCTATCTATCTATCTATCTATCTATCTATCTATCTATCATCTCTTTCTCTCTCTAATCTCTCTATCTCTCTACCTATCATCTCTTTCTCTCTCTCTCCCTACCTACCTACCTACCTACCTATCTATCATCTCTCTCTCTAATCTCTCTCTCTCTCTCTATCTATCACTCTACCTATCATCTCTCTTTCTCTCTCTCTCTCCCTACCTCCCTATCTATTATCTATCTATCTATCTATCTATCTATCTATCTATCTATCTATCTATCTATCTATCTATCTATCTATCTATCTATCTAACTATCTATCTATCTATCTATCTATCTATCTATCTATCTATCTATCTATCTATCTATCTATCTATCTATCTCTTTCTCCACCCCTATTCCACCACCTAGATCTTGGCTGGCAGAATTGGGTGCTGAGCCCCACTTCCTTCACCTTCACCGAATGTCTGGGGTGCCACTGCCACCGAATCAAAGAAGAGACGCAGCTGGATGACTGGCGGCTGGCCTGTGGCCTCCAGGAGCCAAGCCATCAAAGCCAGGTGGATGCCCAACAGGTAAAGCAGAAATGGAGGTGCAGGGCGGTCCCTGGTGCGAGGGTCCAGGCAGACCTGGAGGGGTGTGTGTGTGTGTCAAAGGATTGACACTCGGTCCGGCTGTGTGTGGTGTACAGGAAGTCCTCAACTTACAACCGGAACCGTGCCTAACCTTTCCGTCACTAAGTAAAATTTGACGGATTCCCTCGCCGAGTTTGTTAAGTGAAAACTGCTACGGTTGTGAAGTTAGTAACCCCGTTCCCATGCATCAACTACTCGGTTACTAAAGACGTATTTCCTGCAGTCGAGTTTAGAGCGGTTTGCTTTAAGTTTGTATCTGTTGTGTGCTTGATTCCACATTTCCTTTATGCATTAGAACATATGCGCCAAAGACAAATTCCTTGTGTGATCAATCACACTTGGCCAATAAAGAATTCTATGTCCATCCTTCTTAACTCAGGGGTCGTTCTTTAACTAACAGTTGTAAGTCAAGGACTGTTCTCACTTCAAACGGTTGCTAAAGTCAAGAACTACCTGGAGTAGTCCCAGCAGGGCTCAAAGGGCATGGGGAAGACCCCCAAGTTCACCCCACTTTTTTTACTTTCTCCCGCCAGAGACGCTGCTGTCGACCCCAAAAGACCCCGCTGCCCTTCCTCTTCCTCAAAGAAGACGGCTCCTTCAACCTCCAGACGGTCCGCCTGGCCCACGATTGTCATTGCCGACCCTGAGCTGAGACACAACCACACCCACGAGACCCTCGCCCAGCCCCCAGGAGTCTTCGGCACGGAAAGGAGGAACATCAGCAAGCAACCCCCCTGTCTTTGCAGCGAGAGCATCACTGGGGAAAGGGGAGGAAGGACAAACTTTTAAAATGTTGTTTTCACCTTTATAAACACACAAAAGTAATCCCTGGGGGGGGGGGCTGGAGGAGCCCCTTTTCCACAGCACCCCCACCATCACTGCAAACACCACCACCACTGCACCGCTGTGCAAATATTATCTACTAGGCATGGGTGGCACCAGGCATTCTGGGAGTTGTGGTTTGGACGAGGCGAATGGGTTGCGGGCTGGGGTTCGGCCTTCTTTGCAAACGCCGGTCACTCAGGCTGTCTTGTTGTTTGGGCAGCTTGACCAAAAGGATGTCTTTAGCTAGGGAGACTTTCCCCCCAAGCTGCTTTCCAGCCCTCGTTGTTCCTACACCTTTCACAGCAGCTAAATGCCGATCCAGCTCTCACCTTCATAAGCCATCGTTTTGCTAGGGCAATTTTTCTTCACCTAGGGGACTTCAAGGAGCGTGGACTTCGATCCCCAGAATCCCCCAAGCAGCCAGATTTAAATCCCCCTGCCAGCATAATTTAAGATGGGTGGACTTCAATTCCCAGAATCCCCCAGCCAGCATGCTTTAAGATGGGTGGACTTCCACTCCCAGAATCCCCCAGCCAGCATGCTTTAAAATGGATGGACTTCAATTCCCAGAATCTCCCAGCCAGCATATTTAAGATGGGTGGACTTCAACTCCCAGAATCCCCCAGCCAGCATGCTTTAAGAGGGGTGGACTTCCACTCCCAGAATCCCCCAGCCAGCATGCTTTAAGAGGGGTGGACTTCCACTCCCAGAATCCCCCAGCCAGCATGCTTTAAGAGGGGTGGACTTCTACTCCCAGAAGCCCCCAGCCAGCATGCTTTAAGAGGGGTGGACTTCCACTCCCAGAATCCCCCAGCCAGCATGCTTTAAGAGGGGTGGACTTCCACTCCCAGAATCCCCCAGCCAGCATGCTTTAAGATGGGTGGACTTCTACTCCCAGAATCCCCCAGCCAGCATGCTTTAAGAGGGGTGGACTTCTACTCCCAGAATCCCCCAGCCAGCATGCTTTAAGAGGGGTGGACTTCCACTCCCAGAATCCCCCAGCCAGCATGCTTTAAGATGGGTGGACTTCTACTCCCAGAATCCCCCAGCCAGCATGCTTTAAGAGGGGTGGACTTCCACTCCCAGAATCCCCCAGCCAGCATGCTTTAAGAGGGGTGGACTTCCACTCCCAGAAGCCCCCAGCCAGCATGCTTTAAGATGGATGGACTTCAATTCCCAGAATCCCCCAACCAGCATGCTTTAAGATGGGCGGACCTCCACTCCCAGAATCCCCCAGCCAGCATGCTTTAAGATGGGTGGGTTTCAACTCCCAGAATCCCCCAGCCAGCATAATTTAAAATAAGTGGGTTTCTATTCCCAGAATCCCCCAGGCAAAAGATATAAAATCCCCAGCCAGCATGCTTTAAAATGGATGGACTTCAACTCCCAGAATCCCCCATCCAGCATGCTTTAAGATGGGTGGACTTCCACTCCCAGAATCCCCCAGCCAGCATGGTTTAAGAGGGGTGGACTTCAATTCCCAGAATCCCCCAGCCAGCATGCTTTAAGAGGGGTGGACTGCAACTCCCAGAATCCCCCAGCCAGCATAATTTAAGATGGGAGGACTTCCACTCCCAGAATTCCCCAGTCAGCATACTTTAAGAAGAGCAAACTTCAGCTCCCAGAATTCCCCAGGAAGCATGTCTGGTTGGGGAATTCTGGGAGTTGAAGTCCACCCGTCTTAAATTTCCCAAGGAAACACTCAACACTAGGGTGTTTGTTTGCACCTACCACACTGCAAACTACTGTTGAGAAAGTCTTTTTGGCTAAATTCCATGGACTCTTTTATCAAGCTAGAAAAAGCTACTTTTTCAACATTCCAACCTTATCGCTGTACATTTCTGCAGCTGCAGCTGCTCTGAAGGACCTAGGAAATATCATGGTAAAAACTGATTTAAATGCAGCTTAGATGCCATTGGTTTAAAACAGAAATTGTAAATAGTCTGTGTTGTTTTTGTTGGTTACATTTTTGTTAATTTTTTTTTATCACGCCCGAACCTTCACGGATTTGCAATAAAAGCTCACCAATTATTTTAATAACAACTTGGCCTCTTCGGTTTGATAAGTGAAGGGCAGATTGCATTGAAATTATATTTAAGAGGTTTTTGAAAAGTATAAAGCATGGGAAACTTGGCTTTTCAGCCTTAGCAAACCGCCCCATCTATTTTGGGGGAGGGCAGAATTGGGGTTCAGACTATACAGGCGGGTCCTTGATTTACGATTGCAAATGAGCCCAACATTTCTGTGGTTTTAAGGGAGGTATTGGTTAAGTGAGTTTTGCCCCTATTTTACGACCTTTCTTGCCACGGTTGTTAAGTGCATCACCGCCCTTGATAAATTAGTGACTTCGTCATTAAGTGAAGGGAGGAAGGATAATACGAGGGAGAAAGGAAGGAAGGAAGACAGGGAGAAAAGATAATGGAATGAAGGAGGGAAGAAAGGGAGGGATGATAATGGAAGGAAGCAAGGAGGAAGGAAGGGAGGGTAAAAAGAGGGAAGGGAGGGAGGATAATGGAAAGGATGAGCCGGGGTGGCGCAGCAGGCAGAGTGCAGTATTGCAGGCCACTGAAGCTGACTGTAGATCTGTAGGTCAGCAGTTCAAATCTCATCACCGGCTCAAGGTTGACTCAGCCTTCCATCCTTCCGAGGTGGGTAAAATGAGGACCCGGATTGTGAGGGCAATAGGCTGGCTCTGTTTTTAAAAAGTGCTGTTGCTAACATGTTGTAAGCCGCCCTGAGTCTAAGGAGAAGGACGGCATTAAAAAAAATAAATCGAATAAAATAAATAAATAATGGAAAGGACGAGGCAGAAAAGAAGAAAGGAAGACAAGGGGAAAGGATAATGGAAGGAAGGAGGGAAGGAAGGGAGGGGAAAAAGAGGGGAGGGAGGGAGGATAATGGAAGGAAGGAAGGAGGAAGGAAAGAAGGAAGACAGGGAGAAAGGATAATGGAAGGAAGGAAGGGATGATAATGGAAGGAAGGAAGGATGGACGGAGGGAGGAAAGCGGGGAGGGAAGGAAAAAAGAGGGGAGGGAGGGAGGGAAGAAGGAAGGGAGGGAGGGAGGATAATGAGGAAGGAAGGAGGGAAGGAGGGAAGGAAGGAAGACAGGGAGAAAGGATAATGGAAGGAAGGAAGGATGGACGGAGGGAGGAAAGTGGGGAGGGAGGGAAAAAAGAGGGAAGGGAGGGAAGAAGGGAGGGAGGATAATGAGGAAGGAAGGAGGGAAGGAAGGAAGGAAGACAGGGAGAAAGGATAATGGAAAGAGGGAAGGAGGGATAATAATGGAAGGAAGGAAGGAGGAAGGGAGGGAGGAAAGCTTGGAGGGAGGGAGGAAAGCTTGCAGGGAGGGAGGAAAGAGGGAAGGAAGAGAAGGAGGATAATAGATGGGAGGGAAGGAGAAAAACAAGAAGGGAGGGAGGGAGGAATCAGAAGGAAGGAAGGGAGGGAGGGAGGATAGGAAGGAAGGAAGGAAGGAACTCACACCCCTTGGCGTGCCATTGCCTCCTTTCTAGGGCTCATAGAGAGCGGCCGGCCCAGGATCACCCGGCCGCCTCTCTTACCCAAAAAATAAAATAAAATTACGAACCCAATCGAGGGCGGGGTTTGCAGGAGCCCCCTCCCCTCCTTTCAATGAAGCATCTTCACGTGCTCGGGCTTGGGTCATGTGAGCGCTTCACGTTTCCCGCCGGGCCAAAAAAATAAATAAATTGCAGCCCGTTTCATAACAGGCAGATGAAAAGGGCGAAAAAAATGAGTCACTTTCCCCCATTTCCTCTACGGCCGGTCGGTGGGTGGGCGGGAATGGGGGGGGGGGGGGGAAGAAAGGAAATTAAAGGCTCCGATTGCCAGGTCTTGTCTCTCCCCCCCCCTCCAACACAACACGTTTGTGCATTTGTGGGTGATTCAGACGCCGAGAATGGCATGTCTCGATTCCTTTTGCCAAAAAGGATGAGCCACCCTAGAAATGGAGAATGAATCACCCAAGCCACGTTTGGTGGCCGAGCCCCACGGGAAATGGGGGGGGGTTTAAAATTGATGCTTTGGGGAGGGGAGTACAATTGTTGGGGCTCCCCAACCCATTTATTCTGCTTTCCTGGGTTTTTTTTTTAAGGGCGGGGGAAGAAAGGGGTTGCTTGTAGGCAGGAATCCAACCGGTGCAGCTTTTTCCTTTTTTTTGCCTGCGGTGCAGAAGGGAAGTTCAACCGGTGGAGCCACCTGAAGGCAGCTGAAGAAGAAGAAGAAGCAACGGGTGGAATCGTACCAGGGAGAGAAGCAACAATAGAATTGATTGATTGATTGATTGAGTCCACTTCGGAATGAGCAGCATATAAATGCAATAAATAAATAAATATATGAATGAATGAATGAATGAATGAATGAGGAGCAATAAATATATTGATATATACTGTACTGAATATATACTGAATATATTTTATGTATGGTTTGTCTGAGATGTATGACTGTTTTTTATATTAAGGGTTTTAAATTGCTTTTCATTATTGGATTTGTACTGTTTTGTTGTTGTGAGCTGCTCCGAGTCTTCGGAGAGGGGCGGCATACAAATATAATTAATAATAATAATAATAATAATAATAATAATAATAATAATAATAATAATATATTGAAATATACTGATTAAAAAAAATAAAGGGAACGCTTAAACGACACAATAGAACTCCAAGTAAACCAAACTTCTGTGAAATCCAACTCTCCACTGAGGAAGCAACACTGATTGACAATCCATTTCACCTGCTGTTGTGCACATTCAACTTTGTACAGAACAAAGTATTCCATGAGAATATTTCATTCCTTTACATGTAGGATGGATAGATAGATAGATAGATAGATAGATAGATTACATAGATAGATAGATTACATAGATAGATAGATAGATAGATAGATAGATAGATAGATAGATTACATAGATAGATAGATAGATAGATAGATAGATAGATAGATTACATAGATAGATAGATAGATTACATAGATAGATAGATAGATTACATAGATAGATAGATTACATAGATAGATAGATTACATAGATAGATAGATTACATAGATAGATAGATAGATTACATAGATAGATAGATTACATAGATAGATAGATTACATAGATAGATAGATTACATAGATAGATAGATAGATAGATAGATAGATAGATAGATAGATAGATAGATAAGATAGATAGATTACATAGATAGATAAGATAGATAGATAGATTAGATAGATAGATAGATAGATAGATAGATTACATAGATAGATAGATAACATAGATAGATAGATAGATTACATAGATAGATTACATAGATAGATAGATTACATAGATAGATAGATTACATAGATAGATAGATTACATAGATAGATAGATAGATAGATAGATAAGATAGATAGATTACATAGATAGATAGATAAGATAGATAGATAGATAGATAGATTAGATAGATAGATAGATAGATTACATAGATAGATAGATAGATAGATAGATAGATAGATAGATTACATACATAGATAGATAGATAGATAAGATAGATAGATTACATAGATATATAGATAGATTACATAGATAGATAGATAGATAGATTACATAGATAGATAGATAGATTACATAGATAGATAAGATAGATAGATAGATAGATTACATAGATAGATAGATAGATAAGATAGATAGATTACATAGATAGATAGATAGATTAGATAGATAGATCTTCAATTTCACAAATTGCAAACCTTGTTTGATTAGCTATGCGTGTCTGTGTGTGTGTGTGTATTGCAAGGTTTTTTGTGACCTTAGAAATCAGGAACCAGGTTTAGCTAGTTTTCCTGGAGATTGCAGGAAGTAGGTATGTATAATACAATTTTAAAAATAAAATAAAATACAAGGCCAGCCAGTCAACAAAATACCTTTTTAAGTAGACCGCGGATTAACTGTGGAACCTCCTTGCCACAGGACACAAACATCGCTTGTCCATACAGACAGTGCTCTTAGAGGTCTCCAACCTTGGCTACTTTATGAGGTGGGAACTTCAACTCCCAGAATCCCTCAGCCAGCATAGCTGGTTGAGGAATTCTGGGATTTGAAGTCCACCCCTCATAAAGTTGCCAAGGTTGGAGACCTCTGCTATAGATACCGTTTTTTTATTATTAAAAAAAAAAACATTGCTGGGCTCAGGGGAAAAACTCACTAAAAGTGTCAAAATTCTTCTCCAGAAGTGTTTAAGTTGCCTTTATAACACAGAGCCTCCCCAGCCAGGAGCAGGCCGTCTGCCAGAACGGTGGTTCATTGTTGAGGAGACTGAGGTTTAGATGAAAGGAATATTTTAAGGCCGGTTCCACTAATAATTTTGATTGGAAAGCTGAACTAGGAGAAAGTTTCGACGTGGGAGGAAGGAAAAGGCCATCATCCTTTTCCCTCAGCCAACTTGTGTCTAAATTTTCTTTTGATTTGGATTTAGTAGTAGAGACAACTAGGCCGAGTGGGCTGACGGAGCAACACTGCAGGCAATTTTAAAATCCCAGATACGGGGCATCTGTGGTGCTCCTGTGTTTTGGCCATTTCCATGCCATTTTTCAGGCCATTTTGGGCCCTGAAAATGCCTGAAAAACCCAGGTATATTTTGGGCTGTTTGGGGGGCATTTTCAGGGCTGTTTTTAGGCCCTTTTTAGGCGGTTTTCAGGGCTGCTTTAGGCCCTTTTGCAGGTTGTTTCCAGGCCATTTTCAGGGTTGTTTTTAGGCCTTCTTCAGGTGGTCTTCAGGCTGTTTTCCTGGTCATTTTTCAGGTCGTTTCCCAGTTGCTTTCAGGGCTGTGTTTTTGGCCCTTTTTAGGTGGTTTTCAGGGCTATTTTAGGCCTTTTTTCAGGTGGTCTTCAGGCAGTTTTCCTGGTCATTTTTCAGGTCGTTTCCCAGTTGTTTTCAGGGCTGTTTTTTGGCCCTTTTTAGGTGGTTTTCAGGGCTATTTTTAGGCCTTTTTCAGGTGGTCTTCAGGCCCTTTTCCAGGTCATTTTCCAGGTCATTTCCAGGCTGTTTTCTGGGCTAATTTTATGCCTTTTCCAGGGCTGTTTTTAGGCCTTTTCCAGGTGGTTTTTTAGACTGTTTTCTTGGTGATTTTCAGGCCATTTTCTGGCCTGTTTTTAGTAAGGTGACCAATTTTTTTTTTTACAATGAAAAGGAGGATGAAAAAAATTAAGAAAAAAGTACAATGCAAATAAATGAAACATTTATGTCATTATTAATAAATAAAATCAATAATTAAAACCAAAACTTTAACAACAAAAGCGATAGAATGTTACTACATCTATATTTATATTATTTGACACTTGCATTGAAACACAGGGTTGTATAAAATTGAATGGATGAATGAAACGTGAATTGTACTTACCTCAGTATAATATTCGTGAGAAAGAAATAATTTCGTATTTCCGTTAGAAGTACATGTGAAGTATAATAGAGAGGCAATGGTGGGAGACAGGTGCGAGACAGGTGAAGTTCCCTTGTGCCCTGCGCATGCGTTTCATAATCACGTCTTGCCGTAATAGTTCAGCCTGGCATCTCTGAATACACTGATTAACAGATTAGTTTTAAAATATCAAAAGAGAGGACAGGTAGGATGACACTTTTCAAGGAAGAACTTCCAAAAGAAGTAGGCTGTTTTAGGCCTTTTCCAAGCAGTTTTCAGGGCTGTTTTAGACCTTTTCAGGCAATTATCAGGGGTGCTTTTAGGCCTATTTCGGGCTGTTTTCAGGGCTGTTTTAGACCCTTTTCAGGCAATTATCAGGGCTGCTTTTAGGCCTATTTCAGGGTGTTTTCAGGGCATTTTCAGGGTTGTTTTTAGGATTTTTCCAAGCGGTTTTCAGGGCTGTTTTAGACCCTTTTCAGGCAATTATCAGGGCTGCTTTTAGGCCTATTTCGGGCTGTTTTCAGGGCATTTTCAGGGTTGTTTTTAGGACTTTTCCAAGTGGTTTTCAGGGCTGTGTTTTTTTAAAAATATAGTTTATTGGTTTTTTGATAAAAGAAAAAAGGAAAAAAGGGGGGGGGAATAGGGATACAAAAAGTAAGGGGGATACAAAGCAGTGGACATGTTTCAACATGAGATATATATAACATCAATTTTAAACATTCAACTGTGCATTTTCATGTTATACTTAAATAATTCACGTTTTATGGTTTCGTATCTATAGATTTACTTAAAAATATATTAGTATGGTTAGATAAAATAGGATGGGATTTGGGTGGGGAAAGGGAAGGGGGTGGTACCTGCAGTATAGCAGGTGTATGTAGTTTAAGGACATATTGTTTTCAGGCCCTTTTCAGGGCTGTTTTAGAACCTTTTCAGGCAGTTCTCAGAGCTGTTTTAGGCCTCTTTTGGGCTGTTTTCAGGGCATTTTCAGGGTTGTTTTTAGGCCTTTTTCAAATGGTTTTCAGGGCTGTTTGTAGGCCTTTTTAGGGCTGTTTTCAGGCCATTTTCAGGGCTGTTTTCCAGCACTCCAGCATCTGCAAAGACCAGCTGGCCAACCCCGATGAAAATCAGAAGACCATTTGGTCACGGCGCCCATGTCCAAAGACAGGTCTCTGTGTGCCACCTGCCTGCCAGATTATCACTGTCCACTTCCCTATTCCTCGTCCTTAGACTGACCTCCTGTCCCCACCTCTGGTTTTGGTTACAGGAGGAAAGAGACCCGACTTTGCAAGAGAAGGTGGCTTGGATCCAACCAACATCCTTTGCAATGTGAGTGAAATCACTCCAAGAAGGAAGGATGGATGACTCAGCAGAGAAAACTCTCTGCACCAACCGAGCTTTGGCCCATCAACCCTAGCGCCTTTCCACACGTGAGTCCTTCCGATTGGCTCCTCCAAGACGGTGGAATTAAGGAAAAATGTCCCCGGACGGTGAGATCAATCGGTGGAACAGCTTGCCTCCAAAAGTTGTAGGAACTTTACAACTCTGTAAGGTCCCACAGAGTTGGCCTTCTCCGGGTCCCGTCGACTAAACAATGTCATCTGGCGGGCCCCAGGGGAAGAGCCTTCTCTGTGGCGGCCCCGGCCCTCTGGAATCAACTCCCCCCGGAGATTAGAACTGCTCCCACCCTCCTTGTCTTCCATAAACTACTTAAGACCCACCTATACCGCCAGGCATGGGGGATTTGAGACACTTTTTCCCCAGGCTTATTATAATTTATGTTTGGTATGTATGTGCTGTTTGGTTTTTAATTATGATAGGGTTTTTAGTTTTGGGTTTTTTTTAATATTAGATTTGTGCCTGTATAATAATACTGTTTTTATCGTGTTGTGAGCCGCCCCGAGTCTTCGGAGAGGGGCGGCATACAAATCTAATAAATTATTAAATTATTATTATTAACTCCATTCCAGGAGGTTTCCAAGAAGTAGTTTGTGAGGAACACTATAGGGCGGTGATGGCAAACCTTTTCCTGTTTGGCTGCCCAAGAGGTGATGGCCATAATACAACACCCTCTCCCCTTGCACAGGTGTGCAACCAACATCACCCCGAACCCCTCCTCAATGTCCAGAAATAAACTTCCAGTAGGCCTGTTGGGTCTGCTTTTCGCCATTCACAGGCTCTGGAGGCTTTCCTGAAGCCTGGGGAGGGTGAAAACGACCCCCACTTGACCTCCAAAAGGCCAAAAGTCAGCTGGCCAGCGCGCACATTCACGCTGGAGGTGAAAAGGCCACACATGCCCTCACATATGGCTCCCCATGCCATCTGTGGCATATGTGCCATAGGTTCGCCATCACGAGTATAGGGTCTCCTGCTTGAGCAAAGGGTTGGACTAGATGACCCCCAAGGTCCCTTCCAACTCTGGTATTCTGGATTCTTACGGGGGGTTAGACTAGATGACCTCCAAGGTCCCTTTCAACTCTGTTATTCTGTATTCTGGCAAGGGGATGCACTAGATGACCTCGAAGATCCCTTCCAACTCTGGTATTCTGGATTCTGACGGGGGGGTTGGACTAGATGACCCCTAAGGTCCCCTCCAACTCTGGTATTCTGTATTCTGACAGGGGGTTGGACTAGATGACCCCTAAGGTCCCTTCCAAATCTGTTATTGTGTATTCTGGCAGGGGGTTGGACTAGATGACCCCTAAGGTCCCTTCCAACTCTGTTATTTTTTATTCTGACAGGGGGGGGGGGTTAGATGACCTACAAGGTCCCTTCCAACTTTGATATTCTGGATTCTGACAGGGGGGATGGACTAGATGACCCCCAAGGTCCCTTCCAACTCTGGCATTCTGGATTCTGACAGGGGGATGGACTAAATGACCCCCAAGATCCCTTCCAACTCTGTTATTTTGTATTCAGAGCCCAGTCATGAATTCAGGGAGAAGCTGGCTGAGTCCTCCGTCCTTTCCTCCTAGGTGAATCACCAAAATCTTATATGCCTGTGTCACATCCTGCCGGATCTTAAAGAGAGAGAGAGAGTTTTGGTTAACCCTTGCAGTTCAGAACCAAATGCAGGGGAGTTTGTATCATGGGAGGGGGATTAGCTTTGGGGGGTGCAGAAGGTTGAAGCTTACACTGCCTGCTCTGGGTTTTTACCCTGTGACACAGCCTCAGTTTTCCCATCCGTATAATGGGAGCAAAATTGGGCATTATTCCATTCCCCAGTACGGCCTGGGTAAGAACTGATTGTGAATTAGCTAAAGGTTGTATTTTTTAAAAAAATAAATAATATTTGATAGAGCATTTTTCCCCCTTATGAGAATGAATGTCTCAAAAGCTCTGGTGGGGTGAAACAGAAAAACCTTTATAATAAAATCCTCCTTTTTTCCCACATCAGCCTGAATCTCAAATGATTTTACAGGAAAATAACTTTTCTTATTTGCAAGCATGGGGGAACCGTCCCATCGCCCACAACTCTCAGTTCATGTCAGGGGCTGATGGGTGTTGGAGTTCCACCGTTTTAGAAGGACCCATGGTTCTTTTTTTCTTTTAAATTACAAAATTACTTTCTGTTTCTCCTTTTTCTTTCTGAAGCAGTTTCCTTTTGAAACTGCTTTCTATTCCTCATTCAAGCCGGCAGCCCTGAGAAAAATTGAATAAAAACCTTTTTTTTTAAATAAGAAAAAAGGAAAGTTAACAGCTCAGGCACACTTCATTCAGACTGAAACCCCTTCCTATGATTCTGATGAGAGTTTGAAGAAAAGCAAGTATCTTGATTAATCAAATAAGGAAAAACAAGGTCAAATAACAAAATAAAAAAGAGTGGGAAGGGACTTTTGAAGGTCTACTAATCCCACCTTTGCTCAAGTAGGATAGCAGTGGTTCTCAACCTTTCTAATGCTGTGACCCCTTAATACAGTTCCTCGTGTGGTGGTGACCCCCAACCATAAGTCTAGTGCCAATTCTCCCAATAGAGCTTTGAGCTGATTGGCAGGAGGGTGTGAGGGACACCCCCACTGTAAATGCCTGATTGGTCAGATTGTAAAAATATGTCCCAAGGCATCAAAATAGAAGCATTAGTTCCTAACATGGGAAATTTGTCTTTTCCCAGGGTCTTAGGTGACCCCTGTGAAATGGTCGTTCGACACCCCCCCAAAAGGTCCTGACCCCCAGGTTGAGAACCATTGCCCTATATCATGGTTGTGCAGTTTCTTTTTAAAAACCCTATTTTTAAGAAGGAAGGAAGGAAGGAAGGAAGGAAGGAAGGAAGGAAGGAAAATAGAATTAAGGGAAGGACAGAAGGAAGGAAAGAAGGAGGGAGGGAGGGAAGGATGGAAGGATGGAAGGAAGGGAGGGAGGAAAAGAGAATTAAGGGAAAGAAGGAAGGAAGGAAAAGAGAATTAAGGGAAGGACAGAAGGAAGGAAAGAAGGAGGGAGGGAGGGAAGGATAGAAGGAAGGAAGGAAAAGAGAATTAAGAGAAGGAAGGAAGGATGGAAGGAAGGAAGAGAGAATTGAGGGAAGGAAGGAAAGAATGAAGGAAAATAATTGAGGGAAGGAGGGAGAAAGAGAAGGAAGGAAGGAAGAAAAAAAGAGAATTGAGGGAAGGAAGGAGGAATGAATGAATGAATGAAGGAAGGAAGGAAGGAAGGAAAAGAGAATTAAGGGAAGGAAGGAAGGAAAAGAGAATTGAGGGAAAGAAGGAAGGAAAATAATTGAGGGAAGGAGGGAGAAAGAGAAGGAAGGAAGGAAGGAAGAAAAAGAATTGAAGGAAGGAAGGAGGAATGAATGAATGAAGGAATGAAGGAAGGAAAGAAGGAGGGAGGGAGGGAAGGATGGAAGGAAGGAAGGAAAAGAGAATTAAGAGAAGGATGGAAGGAAGGACGGAAGAGAGAATTGAGGGAAGGAAGGAAGGAAAGAATGAAGGAAAATAATTGAGGGAAGGAGGGAGAAAGAGAAGGAAGGAAGGAAGAAAGAAAAAAAGAGAATTGAGGGAAGGAAGGAGGAATGAATGAATGAAGGAAGGAAGGAAGGAAGGAAGGAAAAGAGAATTAAGGGAAGGAAGGAAGGAAGGAAAAAAGAATTAAGGGAAGGAAGGATGGAAGGAAGGAAGGAAAAGAGAATTGAGGGAAAGAAGGAAGGAAAATAATTGAGGGGAGGAGGGAGAAAGAGAAGGAAGGAAGAAAGAAAAAGAGAATTGAGGGAAGGAAGGAGGAAGGAATGAATGAATGAATGAATGAATGAAGGAAGGAAGGAAGGAAGGAAGGAAGGAAGGAAGGAAGGAAGGAGTTGGAAGGAACTTTGAGGTCTTCTAGCTCACTCACCCCTGCTCAAGTATTTTTAAGTAGGGGGTGGGAACCGGAAGCCAGGTTCACCCCAATCCTTCCACACGCACGCACACACACCCAATGAAACCGGAGCCAGGCTGTTTCGCTTCAGGATTGGCAAGCTGGCTGAATTCCCACTGGGGAAAAGTTGGGGGATTTCCCCGAGTGCCCGAGGGGGGTGGACTGTGAGTCACCGAGTGAATAATGTAGGGAGGCCATTCGGATGAGACAAATAGGGTTGACACGTGCCCTACCTGAAGGAGAGGGAAGGACTTCGGAGACAGTTGTTAGCCATGCACTTCCTTTAGTCCCAAACCCACCTGCCTACCTCCATTATCCTTTGGATTCGATTATTAGAGTCGGAAGGGACCTCAGAGGTCATCTAGTCCAACCCCCCTCAACCAAGCAGGAGTCCCTACACCATTTCCGAGTCCAATCTCTGGAAAGTCTCAATTGTTGGAGCTCCCACGACCTTCGCAGGCAGCTTCTGTTCCACTGGTTGGTCGCTCTCATTTATTTTTTTATTCTCATTTTTTTCCCCATCGTTCCTATCACCTTTTCCCTCCCACTTAGGACTCTATGACTGTCACTTGTTGCTTGTCTCCTTGAGATTTTTATTAATATTGATTGTTTCTTCATTGCTCATTTCTTCATTAATGATTAAGTGTCGTACCACATGATTCTTGAGAAATATATATTTTCTTTTCTGTACACTGAGAGCATCTGCACCCAAGACAGATTCCTTGTGTGTCCAATCACACTTGGCCCATAAAGAATTCTATCTATCTATTCCAACACACACACTGATTTCCACGATAGATAGTCCTCGATGTATGGCCGCAACTGAGCAGCCCCCCCCTTCAAAATTTTTGTCGCTAAGTCAGATGGTTACGAAGGGAGTTTTGTCTCGTATTTTTATGACCATTCTGGCCCACTGCCGTTAAGCGAGTCACTGCGGCTGGGATTAAATGAATAACCCAATTTGCAAAGTAAGTCCGCCTTGAACTTTTGAGGTTGCAAAAGGAGATCACGCCATACAAAACCCACCCACACATGAGACATTGAAACCATCATAAGTACAAGTCAGTTGCCGAGCATTTGAATTTTAAGGACGTGAACACCTGGGGGGGGGGGGGGCTGTCATAAAGTTTTTTTGGGGGGGAAATCAACTCTATAATTCTGGACCGTCACTAAATGAACTGTTGTAAGTCGAGGTCTACCTCTACTTTCCCCAGGCGGCTTTTTTCGGCGTGGAGAGCAGCCTCTGGGCATGTGCAGAGTGTAGAGAGCACTCAAAGACTCCCTCCCCCCCCTCTCCTCTGAGCCCCCCCAAAACGTCCAGTTTTTGTACCCCCCCAAAATACGGATTGGGGGCGCAGCTTCTGGGCATGTGCAGAACGTGGAGAGCGCTTAAAGACTCTCCCTCTCCCTTCTCTCCTCTGAGCCCCCCCCAAAACGTCCAGATTTTGTAAACCCCCCCCCCCAAATACGGGTTGGGGTCACAGCCTCTGGGCACGTTCAGAGAGCGCTCAAAGACTCCTTCCCTCCCTCCTCCCCTCTAACCCCCCCCAAAACGTCCAGTTTTTGTACCCCCCAAAATATGGGTTGGGGTCGCAGCTTCTGGGCATGTGCAGAGTGTGGAGAGCGCTTAAAGACTCTCCCTCTCCCTTCTCTCCTCTGAGCCCCCCCCAAAACGTCCAGTTTTTTTAACCCCCCCCCCCCCCAAAATACGGGTTGGGGGCACAGCTTCTGGGCATGTGCAGAGTGCAGAGAGCGCTCAAAGACTCTTTCCCCCCCCCCCGCCCTTTTCCTCTCAGCCCCCCCTCGAAAGCATCCCGCCTTTGTATTCCCACCCCCCAAAAAACGGGAAGGTGGCAAAGCCGGCACGTGCGAACCCGGCACGCGCGAGGGAATCCTTCAAGCCGGGCGCGCCAAGCAGGAAGACACCTGGCCCATTTAAGGGCATCTGCGTCATCGTCTCGTGATTCAGAGTTCGGGAGCAACCAACTGCGTCCGGCTCGCAGGGGGGAGGGACGCGTGTTTGGGGAAACCCTTCGGATTTCCCTCCGGGGTTCGCGGGAACGCGTGGACGGCCCGGCTGCGTTGACTATCGTTTCTTCCCTCCTACGGGATGGTCGGGGTTCCCCCATCCGGATCGCGGGTGGGAGAGTCAAAGTCCCTCCCTCGTCCTCCCCTCCCTTTGGAGAAAAGTGGAAGGACCCGGGGCCGGGAGTCCCCATTCATTAAAAAAAAAAGGCCAAGGTCGCGCGCCGCTTGGTTTCTTTCGGGCATCGGAGCGTCGGCGGAGGGGCTGACATGTTCAAGGGTTACGGAGGAGGAAGGCTACCTCCGCCCGCAGCTCCCAGGCCGCCTTTGCCCGCCTCTCCCGCCGCAGTCCGGCCGGCATCTCAGCAGCAAGTAAGTTTGCCTTTTGCCTTCGCTCTCTTTTGAACTCTGCACATGCTCTGAAGGGTGGGGGAGCAAGGACTCTATAGACGTCGCGGTGGGATGGCAGAAGCGAGGACGTTTTTTTCCCCTTTTCCTTTTGAACTCTGCACGTGCTCAGGTGACTCTGGATTCTCTGCACATGCTCAGGCGACTCTAGACTCCGAAGTCTGCCCAGGATGGAAGCAACAAGGATTTTTTTCTTTTCTTTCTTTCTCTTTCTTCTATCACTATTTCTTTCTGTTTCTCTCTTTCTCTCCTCTCTCTATTTCTCTCTTTCTCTTTTTCTACCTGTTTCTTTCTGTTTCTCTCTCTTTCTCTCCTGTTTCTTTCTCTCTTCTCTCTTTCTCTCCTCTCTTTTTCTCTCTCTGTTTCTCTCTCTCTCTTTCTTTCTCTCACTCTTTTTTCTATCTGTTTCTCTTTCTCTCCTGTTTCTCTCTTCCTCTCTCTCTTTCTCTCCTTTCTTTTTCTCTGTTTCTCTCTCTGTGTTTCTTTCTCTCATTCTTCTCTGTTTCTTTCTGTTTCTCTCTTTTTCTCTCTTTCTGTTTCTCTTTCTCTCTCTTTCTCTCACTCTTTTCTATCTGTTTCTCTCTCTCTCTCTCTCATACACACACACACTCACACTCTCACACACGCTTTTGGGACCCGGGACTCCCTTTCCAAACCAAGCCCAACTTCCGTTTCCAAAAAACCCTTCCAAATATCTTTTCGGGGCTGTCCTTCAACTCCCGCCGTCTTCCAACGACTACAACGGGGGCGCGGGTAGAAGAGACAGATACACCGCTTCTTTGTGTATGCTCAGAGGCACTGCTTAGGGGGCTTTGGCGGGGGGCCAACGCGGAGAGGATTGCCTAGGGCTGCCTCCTTTTTCCCAGGGTCGAAAGAAAATTGACCCCGAACAAGGATGGCAATAGAGAGACGGGCGGCGTATAAATTTCATCACTACATAAAAAAGATGTATTTTTTTAAAAAAATCCACATTTTCCGAGCAGCTTCTCCAGAATCGGGAACTACCCAAATCAGCGAACCCCTCAAAAGTGGATTTGGGGATATTTTTGAAATCTGGGGGCGGGAATCCCAAAATGTGTGAAACTGAAACTATCCAAGAAAGGAGGCAAAATTGAATTATTTTTCACGTGCCTTGAAGTGGACCCTTGTCAGGGAATCCGGCTTGATGGATCCAAACGTGATCCAAACAACACGTGTCTTGTTGTTACTTAATGCTGGGACTCAGATGGGAAAAGGTCTCCCACCTTTGATCCACTGTAAAAAAGGGGGGGAGGGGATTGGAGATGATTGGAGATTTAAATTTGAGAGATGATCAAAGGGAGTTTTCTAGCGTGTCAAGATCCAATTTATGTCTTATTTTATTTATTTTAAAATAAAATAATAAATAAATTAGGTCTTGACACACCTTGCCCCAAAGGTAGAAAACTCCCTTTGATCACCTCTCAAATTTAAATATCAAATAATCTCAAATTAATATATATATATCTTAAGAAAATTTAAGAGAGGGGGCATTTATCCAGGAAAGATTTGCTGGCTGATATGTTACCAAGTTATTTCCTTCCTACCAGTGTTCCCTCTAATATTTTTTGGGGGTGGGCGGAAAAGTATAGTGTCTGAGCGGCAGTCCCTTTGGGACTGGGCGGCACAGAAATAATAAACAAACAAACAAACAAACAAATAAAAAACCCACCCTGTTTTGCCTCAGAGAATTTCAAAATAAAATACTGTACTGTGTGTCTATACCAGTGAGCTCATAATAGGGCAACTCTATCCATATCAAAATGCCACTTAAATAGTTGAGCTAGTTTCAAACTAGATTTTGATTTTCTTTCTCTCTTCCTTACTCCCATTCTTTTTCTTTTTCTTTTCCTTCCTCTCTTTTTTCTATCTGTTTCTCTCTCTTCCTCTCTTCCTCTCTCTCTCCTTCCCTCTCACTCTTTCCCTCTCGGCTTCTGGGCAGGTTTGGAAAACTCTGAGTTGATGATGATTTTTAAGTGAGCGATTGCTCACTGCTCAGCTTAGAGGGAACTATGCTTCCTACCACAGCATGGAGCTTTTCAATGCCACCAGTAAATATTTTCAATATTTTAAAACCTTAAGTGTCTTCCTAAACGCTTAATGGATTGGTATTTGTCAACTTTGGGGGGGCTGTTCAACTTGGGTGGACTTCAACTCCCAGAATTCCCCAGCCAGCCTGTGAAATTAACAATAACAGACTCCGAAGGGACCTTGGAGGTCTTCTAGTCTAGCCCCCTGCTTGGGCAGGAGACCCTACAGGACTTCAGACAGATGGTTATCCATTTAACGGATGGATTTTAAATGGTTATTCCCATGTTGTAAGCCGCCTTGACTCTTCGGAGAAAGGCAGCCTAGAAATTGAAATAATAATAAATGAATAAATCCAACATCTTCCAGTGTTGGAATTCTCAGAGTTGAAGTTCAACTCATCCCCCCCCAAAAAAAATTCGTGGAAATAATAAATAGACCATAGGATTCCGTGACATTCAATGGCCTTTCCTATTTTGCTGGTTTGCTGGTGATTTGGGAAATTTGGAGAATAAGTTCCTTTTTTACACCCTTCAGAAAATGCTGGGGGGGGGGAAGCAAAATCATTCCCCCAATTTGACCCCCTTCCCCCTCCCCCCTCCCCCCATGCCTCATTTCAGCTGCTCCTGGGGATTTCTAGTGTCAGGGAGTTCCCTGGGCTCCAAGGCTTCCTTCCCACTTTGTTTTCCTGCAGCCAGGATTTTGTTCTGAAGCGGGGAGATTTTTCTTTTCGCAATAACCATGCCGAGCAATGATTTTATTTTCCCAGACGTAGGAAGAAAGGGGAGGGGTCATTTAAAATTTTCTAATCCCCCCCCCCAACACCTGAGTCATCTGCTTGAGGCTTGATGCCTGGTCTTGAAGGGCAGGTCACTCTTTGTGCTGTGTCATACATATGAATCATGTCCAGATTTATCAGAAGCGAGTCATTCATTTTGCAGACGGAGCGTTAAAACAGTGAGCTACTCCCTTCTGGCACCCCGTTTCCAAAGGGCTGGGGGGGGTTTCTCTCTCTTTTTTTTCTCACCCTTTCCCCTGGTTTGTGACGGGGATGGCTACCTGCCTGGGCAGGCCTTTACCTGGCAAGGGTATTGGGTTCCCAGCTCTTTGAAGTCTGGAGGTAACTTGGCAGGAGCTGAGGGAAAGCTCGGTGGAATGAATATACTGTATATATAGATTCATATTCAGGTTAATTCTCTGCCTTACGAGGCAAAGGCTGCAAGTTCAAGTCCCAGTGAGGGTATGCCTAGCTGATGAGGCCAGAACAGGGCCGAAATAGATCTATCCTAGTCTCCCTTAATTTTCAAATTCAGCAAAAACCTGTGACAGATAGATAGATAGATGGATAGATGGATAGATAGATAGGTAGGTAGGTAGATAGATTGATAGATAGGTGCTATCTACCTACCTACCTACTTACCTACCTACACACCCACCCACCCACCCACCCACCCACCTATCTATCTATCTATCTATCTATCTATCTCTATCTATTTATCTATCTATCTATCTATCTATCTATCTATCTCTATCTATTTATCTATCTATCTATCTATCTACCTTCCTACCTACCTACTTACCTACCTACCTCTCTGTCTGTCTGTCTGTCTGTCTATCTATCTATCTACCTACCTACCTACCTCTCTATCTATCTACCTTCCTTCCTACCTACCTACCTACTTACTTACCTACCTACCTCTCTATCTGTCTATCTGTCTGTCTGTCTATCTATCTATCTACCTTCCTACCTACCTACCTACCTCTCTATCTGTCTGTCTGTCTGTCTACCTACTTACCTACCTCTCTATCTGTCTGTCTGTCTATCTATGTATCTATGTATCTATCTACCTACCTACCTACCTACTTACCTACCTACATCTCTATCTGTCTGTCTGTCTGTCTGTCTGTCTATCTATCTATCTACCTACCTCTCTGTCTGTCTGTCTGTCTGTCTACCTACCTACCTACCTACTTACTTACCTACCTACATCTCTATCTGTCTGTCTGTCTGTCTATCTATCTACCTACCTATCTACCTACCTCTCTGTCTGTCTGTCTACCTATCTATCTACCTACCTACCTGCCTACTTACTTACTTATCTACCTACCTCTCTATCTGTCTATCTATCTGTCTGTCTGTCTACCTACCCATATACATACATACATACATACATACATACATACATACATACATACATACATACATAATAAAACTAAATAAATAAAATACTCACAAAATAAAACAATGTGCTCAGTGGTCAATGTTCCCATCGCCAGACAGCATTCATACCCCTCCAACAAAATGGGGGCGGATTTTCTCTATACCACTTTCACTCAAGAACAATATATCTTTTCTAATTTATTCTTTATAGCTTGGTCTTGAATTCTACTAACCATGTATCCTCTTACCTTGTCCCATCGCCTCATCAGATTAGTTTCTTTGGCCGAATTCGTTCTCTTATCCATAATCTCAAACTGAATATGATCCACCATGTACTGAGATACACACACACACACACACACACACACACACTGCTCAAAACAATAAAGGGAATACTTAAACTACATAATACTATATTTCCAAGCAAATCAAACTTCTGTGAAATCCAACTGTCCACTTAGGAAGCAACACTGATTGACAATCAATTTCACCTGCTGTTGTGCACATTCAACTTTGTAGAGAACAAAGTATTCAATGAGAATATTTCATTTGTTCAGATCTAGGGTGTGTTCTTTGGGTGTTCCCTTTATTTTTTTGAGCAGTGTATTTTCCTTTCCATTCCTTCCGATTTTGATCAGTCCTCGGAATGCCACTTTTAAAATGGAAACGTCGTCTCTTCTGGAGGGTTTTTGTTTTTTTAAATAGAGACAACCAGACCTTACGTTGGTCTGAAATGGTATACATACAGTATATAGGGTCTCCTCCTTGAGCCAGGGGTCAGACAAATAGACCTTCAGGGTCCCTCCCAATTCTGTTATTTTGTATTCTGACAAGGAGGGGGTTAGAGTAGATGACCTCCGAGGTCCCTTCCAATTCTGATATTCCATATTTTAACAGGGGGGTTGGACTAGAAGACCTCCAAGGTCCCTTTCAACTCCTGTCATTCTATATTCTGATGTGGGGGTTGGACTAGAGGATCCCTTCCAATTCTGTTGTTGTTGTTATTATTATTATTATTATTATTATTGCTATTACTACTACTAATAGTAATAATAATAGTAGTAGTAGCAGTTTTACTATTATTATTATTATTATTATTGTAATAATAATAATAATAATAATAATAATAATAATAATAATAATAAACGAAGATCTAAAAATCGAGCTGCAACGACTCAGGCATAAGCCCGTGAAAGTGGTCCCAGTGGTACTTGGCACGCTGGGCACAGTACCAAAGGATCTCAGCAGACATTCGAAAACCATCAGAATTGACCAAATCTCCATCTGTCAATTGCAAAAGGCCGCTTTACTGGGATCGGCAAACATAATTCGCCGCTACATCACACAGTTCTAGGTGCTTGGGAAGCGCCCGGCTGGTGATGAAATACGAAGTCCAGCAGTGATCTCGTTTGCTGTGTTGTATTGACATAATAATGATAATAATAATAATAATAATAATAATAATAATAATAATAATAATAATAAACAACGAAGATCTAAAAATCGAGCTGCAACAACTCTGGCATAAGCCAGTGAAAGTGGTCCCAGTGGTACTTGGCACGCTGGGCACAGTACCAAAGGATCTCAGCGGACATTTGAAAACCATCGGAATTGACCAAATCTTCACCTGTCAATTGCAAAAGGCCGCTTTACTGGGATCAGCAAACATAATTCGCTGCTACATCGCGCAGTCCTAGGTGCTTGGGAAGCGCCCGACTGGTGATGAAATACGAAATCCAGCATAGTGATCTCGTTTGCTGTGTTGTACTGACATAATATTATTATTATTATTATTATTATTATTATTATTATTATTATTATTATTATTATTATTATGTAATTCTATTACATAATAATAATATTGGGGGTTTTATATTTTACTGAAAGAGTAGTAGATCCTTGGAACAAACTTCCAGCAGACGTGGTTGGTAAATCCACAGGAACTGAATTTAAACATGCCTTGGATAAACATAGATCCATCCTAAGATAAAACACAGGAAATAGTATAAGGGCAGACTAGATGGACCATGAGGTCTTTTTCTGCCGTCAGTCTTCTATGTTTCTATGTTTCTATGTTTCTTTGGTGAGTTTAAAATCCAGGGTTTTAACACCCCCACCACCCACTCTCCTCCCCCCCCCCAGGTATTTTGTGGTTCCCAGAGAAGGCCCTGTCCAACAAAAGGCTTTCCTTCCTTCGCCTTGAGCAAAGGTCTAGAGAGGGTAGACTTCTCCTGCCCACGGAGATCCCCTTTGTCTCAGGGAGAGCAATGTCCTCTGTGAATCAGTTGTGGGTTCGGCCTTGTTGAGAAGAGAACCTCTTCCTGCCGTCCTGGTAGAGTTGGTCATGTCTTGCTAAGTGCTGTTGTTGACAGAGAGGTGTTGCAGCTGCAAGATGGACTTGCCCTTAGCAAGAGGCTAAATTAATCGGTGGCTGAAATCCTTCACAACCAGGCCGGAAGACATTCCTTTCCTGTTGTGTTTGCACACACAACGATTATTGCCCAGTCATGTAAACACCTGGTGATTGCACAACCTGGAGAGGAGAGAAACGAGTCCTCTTCTTTGGATTGATGGATTCAAGTAGAACAGAATAGAAATAAGAATAAGAATACAGTACAATAGTAAAATTAATACAATGCATACAATACAAAAAATAGAATTTAAAATATAGAGAAGATAACATATAATATAGAGAATAGAATTAGGAATAAGAATACAGTACAATATTAAAATTAATACCATCCATACAATACATAAAATATAGAGAATATAACATATAATATAGAGAATAGAATTACGAATAAGAATACAGTACAATAAAATTAATACCATCCATACAATACATAAAATATAGAGAATATAACATATAATATAGAGAATAGAATTAGGAATAAGAATACAGTACAGTATTAAAATTAATGAAACAGAATAGAATAAAATAGAAATGAGAACACATTACAATACAATAGTAGAATTAATAGAATAAAATAAAATAGAAATACCGGCAAGAATACAACACAGTACAATGCAATGCAATGCAATAGTAAAATTAATAGAATAGAATAAAATAGAAATAAGAATACAATACAATGTAATGCAATATAATACAATAAAATGGTAAATTTTATACAATAGAATAAAATAGGAATGAAAATAAAATAGAATAGAAATAAGAATATAGTAGAATAGAATAGAAATAAGAATATAGTAGAATAAGGAATAGAAATAAGAATAGAGTAGAATAGAATAAGGAATAGAAAAGAGTAGAATAGAATAGAATAGAATAGAAATAAGAATAGAATAAGGAATAGAATAGAATAAGGAATAGAATAGAATAGAAATAAGAATAGAATAGAATAGAATAGAATAGAATAGAAATAAGAATAGAATAAGGAATAGAAAAGAATAAGGAATAGAATAGAATAGAATAGAATAACGGAGTTGGGATCTTGGAGGTCTTCTAGTCCAACCTCCTGCTCAGGCAGGAAACCTTATACAGTACAGTATTATTTTTTTGGTTCAGATTATTTAGTTCAAAGTTTAGCATTTGGGAGAAAAGTAAGTTAAATCCACCAACCACCACCTACCCAGGCCAGCTCATAAGTACTGTATTTCCCCGAAAATAAGACCCTGTCTTATATGTTTGTGAACCCTGAAATAAGCACTTGGCCTTATTGCCGTGCACTCAAAAGCCCAATTGGGCTTATTATCAGGGGAGGTCTTATTTTGGGGCAAACGGGGTCTAGGTAGTCCTCAACTTATAACGGTTTATTTAGTGACCATTCAAAGTTAGAACGGCGCTGAAAAAAAAGAAAGCGAGGACCGTTTTTCACACTGACCTCCCTACAATCACTTGATCAAAATTCAACACGCTTGGCCACTGACTCAGTGTCCCAGGGTCACATGGTCCCCATTTTGCGCCCTCCCGACCAGCCAAGTCAACGGGGGAAGCCAGATTCGCTTCACAACCCTGTGACTCACCTAATGACTGGCAAAACAGGGCATAACATGTGGCTAATCTCCCTGAAGAAGGGTCTCATTTTGCCCCAGAAATGTTGGCTCCCAGTTGTGGTTGTCACTCTATATTTGTTGTTATTTAGCACCTGGCTTTTCACCTGGACCTACTTTGCAGAGTCAGTTTGTGTCTCCAACCACTTTAAGCCTGGCGGACTTCAACTCCCAGAATTCCCCAGCCAGCTTTAATGCCTGGTGGACTCCAACTCCCAGAATTCCAAGTAGCTTTAATGCCTTTGTGGACTTCAACTCCCAGAATTCCCCAGCCAGCTTTAATGCCTGCCAGACTTCAACTCCCAGAATTCCCAGTAGCTTTAATGCCTTTGTGGACTTCAACTCCCAGAATTCCCCAGCCAGCTTTAATGCCAGGTGGACTGCAACTCCCAGAATTCCCCAGCCAGCTTTAATGCCTGCCAGACTTCAACTCCCAGAATTCCCCAGCCAGCTTTAATGCCAGGTGGACTTCAAGTCCCAGAATTCCCAGTAGCTTTAATGCCTTTGTGGACTTCAACTCCCAGAATTCCCCAACCAGCTTTAATGCCTGGTGGACTTCAACTCCCAGAATTCCCCAGCCAGCTTTAATGCCTGGTGGACTTCAACTCCCAGAATTCCCCAGCCAGCTTTAATGCCTAACAGACTTCAACTCCCAGAATTCCCCAGCCAGCTTTAATGCCTAACAGACTTCAACTCCCAGAATTCCCCAGCCAGCTTTAATGCCTAGCAGACTTCAACTCCCAGAATTCCCAGTAGCTTTAATGCCTTTGCGGACTTCAATTCCCAGAATTCCCCAGTCAGCTTTAATGCCATTGTGGACTTCAACTCCCAGCTTGGCTGACTGGGGAATTCTGGGAGTTGAAGTCCGCCAGGCTTAAAGTGGCCGCACTCTGATTTGTGAGGCTGGAGGGCACTAGAGGAATTTAAAAAAAAAACCATTTGAAGAGGGGAAACCACAATCCAGGTTTGTGTGAAGCGATGGTGGCTTGATGGTGGCATGTCAGAACACCCCCCCACCCGTACGGAAGCAGGTCAGGAGAAATGGCTTCGCCCAGTGAAATGACGCCAGCACCCCAGGCAAACAGCCGGGGCGGGACTGACCAGCGTGCCAAGAGCCTCCAGGGCAAGGCAGAGGCTACCGGGGAACTAGGTCACCCAGTGTGTGCCAAGAGGGCAAGCGGGTTGCACATTCTAGGACACGGACCCTTTCACCTCCGGTGCACTCAGTGGCTGCAGGCGTGCTCTCTGAACATGCACAGAGGGCTTCCCCCTGGCTGGGGAAGAGGGGAGAGGCGTGTCAGGTGATTTGTAAAAGATCCCGTGTTGCTTACGGGCCTCTCAGCCATGGTTGCAAAAGTGAATTTCTCTTAGTTGAGCAAGAAGGGAAAGATTGATCACTCAGCCGTCAGGCAGTAGTATAATAATGTTGGTCCTTTCCTTCCTCCCTCCCTCTTTCCTTCCTTCTTTCCTTTTCCTTCCTTTTCCTTTCTTCTTTCCTTCCTTCTTTCCTTTTCCTTCCTTTTTCTTCTTTCCTTCCTTCTCTCCCTCCCTTCTTTCTTTCCTTTCTTCCTCTTCTCCCTCCTCTTCCTCTTTACTGCTCCTTACACTTCTTCCTTCCTCCTTCCCTCTGTTCTCTTTTCCTCTTCATCCATCCATCCTACCCTTCTACTCCTCCTTTTGTTTCCTCCCTTCTCCTCTTTGCTACTCCTTCCTTTTCTTCTTCCTCTCCTTCACTCCTTTCCCCCTCTCCTTTTTTCCTCTTCCTCCCTACCTTCCTTCTCCTCCTCCTTTTCCTTCCTTCCTTCTCCTCCTCTTCTCCTTCCTTCTCCTCTTTGCTACTCCTTTTTTTCCTCTTCTTCTCCTTCCCCTCCTTCCCTCCCTCTGTTCTTTTTCCTCTTCCTTCCTCTTCCTCTTTGCTACTCCTTCCTCTTCCTCTTCTTCACCCTCTCCTTCTTTCCTTCCTTCCTTCTCACCCCTTCCCCCCTCCTTCCTTCCTTCCTTCCTTTGCCTCCCTTCCTCCCACTTTTCTTCCTTCCCTCCTTCCTTTTCCTTCCTTTCCTCCCTCCCAGAAATTCCAGCCGGATCTCGCAGCCGGAAGCAGCTCCACCAGCGCCCCTTTTGTGCCCAACCTCAACACCATCACCAACAGCCACAACCTGCAGTGGATGGTGCAGCCTTCTCTCATGGGCGCCTCTTCGGGATTCCCTCCATTGACCCGGCCTTATCGCTGCCCTCACTATGTGGCTGGCATCCGCCCTGGCGTCATTCGCACCACGGGCCCCGGCTTGGTGCCCCGGAGGCGTCACTCAGAGCACGTGAGTATTCGGGAAGAGAAAACACCAGCACAAGTGTGCAGTAGGGTTGATATTCCTGGAGGCGGCTGTAATATGGCAAATGATTTAGCTTTACTAGATAAGTGGTCAAAGCAATGGAAACTGCAGTTGAATGTTTCCAAATGTAAAATAATGCACTTGGAATCCCCAATCGGAGTATTGTATTGGCAGTTCTGTGTTAGCAAGGATTTAGGTGTCATGATTTCTGACAGTCTCAAAATGGGTGAACAGTGCAGTCAGGCGGTAGGGAAAGCGAGTAGAAGGCTTGGCTGCATAGCTAGACCTATAACAAGCAGGAAGAGGAAGATTGTGATCCCGTTGTATAGAGCGCTGGTGAGACCCCATTTGGAATAATACTGTGTCCAGTTCTGGAGACCTCACCTACAAAAAGAGATTGATAAAATTGAACGGGTCCAAAGACGGGCTACAAGAATGGTGGAAGGTCTTAAGTACAAAACTTATGAGGAAAGACTTCATGAACTCAATCTGTATAGTCTGGAGGACAGAAGGGAAAGGGGGGACATGATGGAAACATTTAAATATATTAAAGGGTTAAATAAGGTCCAGGAGGGAAGTGTTTTTAATAGGAAAGTGAACACAAGAACAAGGGGACACAATCTGAACTTAGTTGGGGGAAAGATCAAAAGCAACATGAGAAAATATTATTTTACTGAAAGAGTAGTAGATCCTTGGAACAAACTTCCAGCAGACGTGGTGGGTAAATCCACAGTAACTGAATTTAAACATGCCTGGGATAAACATATATCCATCCTAAGATAAAATACAGGAAATAGTTTAAGGGCAGACTAGATGGACCATGAGGTCTTTTTCTGCCGTCAGTCTTCTACGTTTCTATGTTTCAAACATGAGATGAAGGTTTCATTTGTTCACAAGTATTTGTGATAGCATTTTTTAAAATCAATAAAAACATCACTATTTTCTTATAAATATAACTCATGACCTCACGATAGAGGTGTCACAATTGAGATGTTGCCAGATTTGGGGAAACTCTTCCTTTGCAGCCCCATTCGCGGCACTTTCCATTCGCACACTTGGGTCAAGTAATTTTAGAAAATTTTAAATTTTAGTTTAATTCCCCCCCCCCCCCCCCGGGTTTCTAATGTGCTTTTTATATATCACTTATGCTGCACACTGCCTCGAGTCTCAGGAGAAGGGCGGCCTAGAAATCGAACAAAGAAAGAAAGAAAGAAAGAAAGAAGGAAGGAAGGAAGGAAGGAAGGAAGGAAAAAAGAAATAAAGAAAGAAGGAAGGGAGGGAGGAAGGGAGGAAGGAAGGAAGGGAGGAAAGAAAAAAGAAAGAAAGAAAGAAGGAAGGAAGGAAAGAAAGAAGGAATGAAGGACGGAAGGAAAGAAGAAAGGAAGAAAGAAGGAAGGAAAGAAAGAAAGAAGGAAGGAAAGAAAAAAGAAAGAAGGAAGGAAGGAAAGAAAAAAGAAAGAAGGAAGGAAGGAAAGAAAGAAAGAAAGAAAGAAAGGGAAGGGGGGATTGGAGCCCATTGTGGAGAGAAAAATTCTCCGGGATTTTTCCTGGTTGTTTTCTGCCCCCTTCTGGACATCAGGTGACATAACCGTTCAAGACCCTGGGTGAACCCACCATAAGGAGAATAACAGGGTTGGAAGCAGAGGTGGGTTCAGACCCATTCGGATTAGTTCCTCCGAACTGGTAGCGACCCGTTGGTGATGTCACGATGTCTTCTTCTCCTTCCTCTTCCTCCTCCTTCTTCCTCCTCCTCCTGCTTCTTTTCCTTCTATTTCTCCTCCTTCTTCTTCTTCTTCCTCCTCCTCTTCTTCTTCTCTCCTTCTCTTTCCCTTTCCTCCTTCTTCATTCATCTTCCTCTTCCTCCTCCTTCTATTTCTTCTCCTCCTCCTCCTCCCTCTTCCTCCTCCCCCTTCTTCCTTCATCATCCTCCTCCTCCTCCCCCTCCTCCTTCTATTTCTTCTTCTTCTCCTCCTCCTTCCTCTTCTTCCTACCCCTTCCTTCCTCTTCCTCTTCCTCCTCCTTCTATTTCTTCTCCTCCTCCTCCTCCCTCTTCCTCCTCCCCCTTCTTCCTTCCTCTTCTCCTCCTCCTTCTATTTCTTCTTCTTCTCCTCCTCCTCCTTCCTCTTCTTCCTACCCATTCTTCCTTCATCTTCCTCTTCCTCCCCCTTCTATTTCTTCTTCTTCTCCTCCTCCTCCTTCCTCTTCTTCCTACCCATTCTTCCTTCCTCTTCCTCTTCCTCTTCCTCCTCCTTCTATTTCTTCTCCTCCTCCCTCTTCCTCCTCCCCCTTCTTCCTTCATCTTCCTCCTCTTCCTCCCCCTCCTTCTCCTTCTATTTCTTCTCCTCCTCCTCCTTCCTCTTCCTCCTTCCCCTTCTTCCTTCATCTTCCTCCTCCTCCCCCTCCTCCTTCTCCTTCTATTTCTTCTTCCTCTTCCTCTTCCTCCTCAGTGGAATTTCTACTACTGGTTCTACAGAATTGGTCCAAACTGGCGGGAACCCACCTTTGAAGAACAATCTTGAAAAAACTGGGGCATTCCCCCAGAATAAGTATTCCCCTGTCTCTAACTGCCATTGGGATCAGATTTTGCTTTGCTAAGTAAGACAGTTGTTAAGAGAGTCTCTCCACGGTCGTTAAGTGAATCACTGCCCTTGTTAAGCGAATGACTGTCGCTAAGTGAATCTTGGCTTCCTCGATTGACCTTGGCTGGTCAGGAGGTCGCAAAAGAGGGTCACGTGACCTCGGGACACTGCGACCGTCAAGCAAACCAGCAGCTAAGCGTCCGAAATTCAATCCCGTGACCATGGGGATACGGCAGTGGTCAAAAGTGCGAGGACCGGGCGTAAGTCACTTTTTCAGTGCCGTTCAAACTGTGAACGGTCCCTAAAAGAATAAAAGTCGTAAGTTGAGTATACCTTGTATCTTGGTTTCCTGGAGTGTGTGTGTGTGTGATGCATGCAAGGTTGTGTTGTGCACTGCGCTGGTTCCAGAGGTTGTGTAATTGCGTTGCGTTGTGTGGTTGTTTAACTCCGGACTCACTTTTGCAGCTGACTGCCGAAGAAGAAGAGCGACGGCGTTTACGGCGGGAACGGAACAAACTGGCGGCGGCCAAATGCCGCAACCGGCGGAAAGAATTGACCGACACGTTGCAAGCGGTGCGTACGAGACAATATGGAATGGCAATTCGCACAACGGTCTGCAACGGGATGGGGAGGTCAGACTGGATGGCCTCTGAGGTTCCCTTCCGGGCCTTGCAGCTTAAAGCTGTGATGGTCATCAATGTGAAAAACAGTCCCTTTTTTTCAGTGCCGTTGCAACTTGGAACGGTCACTAAATGAAGCTGAGGACTGACCTTTACCTATGAGCTGAGTGTGGCTGGGAGGTTTCACTTATTTTTCTTCCAACCACTAAACTTCGAACTCAATACAGTGTTCCCTCGATTTCTGCGGGGAATGCGTTCCGAGACCGCCCGCGAAAGTCGAATTAGCGTGAAGTAGAGATGCGGAAGTAAATACACCATTTTTGGCTATGAACAGTATCACAAGCCTTCCCTTAACACTTTAAACCCCTAAATTACCATTTCCCATTCCCTTAACAACCCTTAACTCACCATTATTACTGGTACTCACCATGGAATGAGACACTTAGTGATCCTGATATTTATAAACATAATTATTTATTAACAATAATTATTTTTTTTGTTATTTATTTGCAAAAATTATTAGTTTGGCGATGACATATGATGTCATTGGGTGGGAAAAACCGTGGTATAGGGAAAAACCCGCGAAGTATTTTTTAATTAATATTTTTTGAAAAACCGTGGTATAGGCTATTCGCGAAGTTCGAACCCGCGAAAATCGAGGGAACACTGTAATCTGAACCTAAAAAAACAATATAGGGTCTCCTGCCTGAGCAGAGGGTGGGACCAGGGGACCTCCAAAGTCCCTCCCGATTCTATTATTCTATTCTATTCCGTTCCATTCTATATTCTATTCTGTTTCCTATTCTATTTTGTTCTCTGTTCTGTTCTATTCTACATTCTTCGGAGAGGGGCGGCATGCCAATTTAATAAATTGAATTGAATTGAATTTATGCTCTGTTCTATTTTTTATTCTATTCTATTTTCTATTCTATATTCTGTTCTGTTTTGTTCTTTTCTCTATTCTATTCTAATCCTAATCCTATTCTTATTCCTTATCCTAGCCTAATCCTAATACAAAACCTAATCATAAAACAAATTGTAACCCTATTTGTAATCCCTATTCTGTTCTGTTACATTCTATTCTATTCTATTCCATTCCATTTGCTATTCTATTCATTCTTCTATTCTCTATTCTATTCTATTCATTCTTCTATTCTATTCCATTCTATTCTCTATTCTATTCTATTCATTCCTCTATTCTATTCCATTCCATTCCATTCTATTCTCTATTCTATTCTATTCTCTATTCTATTCTATACAGTGTTCCCTCGATTTTTGCGGGTTCGAACTTCGCGGAACGGCTATACCACGGTTTTTCAAAAATATTAATTAAAAAATATTTTGCGGGTTTTTTCCCTATACCACGGTTTTTCCTGCCCGATGACATCATATGTCATCGCCAAACTTTCGTCCGCCTTTAATAAATATTTTTTTAAATAAACTTTAATAAATAAACATGGTGAGTAATAATCTAAATGGTTGCTAAGGGAATGGGAAATTGCAGTTTAGGGGTTTAAAGTGCTAAGGGAAGGCTTGTGATACTGTTCGTAGCCAAAAATAGTGTATTTACTTCCGCATCTCTACTTCGTGGAAATTTGATTTTCGTGGGCGGTCTTGGAACGCATCCCCCGCGAAAATCGAGGGAACACTGTATTCTATTCTATTCTCTATTCTATTCTATTCATTCCTCTATTCTATCCTATCCTATCCTGTCCTATCATTGTATTGCATCTTTATCCTTATTCATCATTGTAACTTCAAACAGTCACTCCAAGGCTACATGTATCTCCCCATCCAACAATTATCCAGTCTATTTTTTTTTTTTTAAATCTCTTAGCCAGGAAGTCCCAGGTTCCAATCTCCTTCCGGATTCAAATCTAAACCTCTTTTTTTCCCCCTCTCTCCCCCCCCTTTCAGGAAACGGACCAGTTGGAATCCGAGCAATCAGGGCTCCGAAAGGAAATTGCCGAACTGCAGAAGCAGAAAGACCGCTTGGAATTGGTCCTGGAAGCCCACCGTCCCGTCTGCAAAATCCTGGAAGAATCCTCCGGCGACGAGGACGGGAGCTACCGCCGGCCAGCTGCCCCGTCCCAACCGCCAGACAAAGAGAGGTCTCCTCCCTCGGGCCCCCAGCGTGGCTCTCGGCGGACGGCCCCGGTGCCCCCCAGCATCACCCTGCCTCCCAGCGCCCTGCTGGAGCCCGAATCCTTGCATACCCCTACCCTCATGTCCACCCCGTCTTTCACCCCCTTCACTCCCAGCCTGGTTTTCACCTACCCAGCCCCGGGGGACCCCGACGGGCCCTCGGGCTCCGGATTTCCCCCCGAGCCGTGCTCCTCCGCCCACCGAAGAAGCAGCAGCGGGGACCACTCCTCCGATTCCCTCAACTCTCCAACCTTGCTGGCCCTTTGAGGAAACGACCTTGGTTGTCTCGAATCTTGTCCCCCTCATTTTTTGGAAGGCCAGGGTGTCGTCAGAGGATGAAGCTTTCCTTCCTGGTTGTCCCCTTTGGGTTATTTTGGCTATCACCCGATTCCCTTCGGCCTCGCTTTTTGTGACCAACCGTACTTTACAGGGCTCCCCTGACCAAGTTGCTAGTCCTCAAGACCAGCCAGGAGCCTCTTTTTCTTTCTTTGGTCCGGAGGGGGAAAACCCCCCCCGAATTCCAAGCCAGGTTATGGTTGTTGTTGTTTTTTTCGCGTGAAACACTAAAATATCTCTGGACACACGCCTCTTGTCCGTGCACTCGCGTTTATAAGGTCCAAGTGACTAGTCCTCAGGACTGAATGAACAAATCTTTCTTTTCTTTTTTTAAAAGAAGCAGGGCTTTTGGTATTATGTTCAAGAGGAAAAAAAATTCACCGTTTTAATGTCATTGTTTTCACTTTATATCTACCTGATTTTTTGAAACCAGTAGGAGAAATTTAGGACGAATATAGATTTATTTTTCTACAATGACCTATATAGGTACCAGGATGACGTGGGACGTGTATTGTCCAGAACTGAAGCTGGTGGGATATATTGTATATTATTATAAACATGCAAGCTTTCTTTCTTTCTATCTTTCTATCTTTCTTTATTTCCTTCCTTCTTTCCTTTCTTTCTTTGCTTCCTTCTTTCCTTCCATCCTTCCTTCTTTCTTTCCTTCCTTCTTTCCTTCCTTTCTTTTTCCTTCCTTCCTCCCTCCCCCTCTCTCTCTTTCTTTTTCTTTCTTTCTTCCCCCCTGATGCCTTATGAAAGTTACAAGGGATGTTTGAACAAAGTTGCGATGGTTTTATGCCATTTTAGACGCTGCTGGTCGTCGGTCACTTGGGCCAAAAGGAAAAAAAAAGATACAAAAATACATATTGTCATTTTGTGTGTCTTCAAACCTCATAGGAATCCATCTGAGCTTAGCGGGACATTTAAATAGAAATAAAAGAACGGCAAAGCACAGAAGACCTCTACCGTCTGAATGTCAGTGAGGGATAAATTTATCTGTTTGTATTCTGTAAACTTTGTGTTGTTGTTTTTTTAAAAAAAACATGTTGAATAATAAGCTTAGGAATTCACTGCAGGGTTTTACTGTGCTGGATGTGTTGTTTTAGACGGGTTGGGTGTTTTGGCTTGCTTTTTCTTGAAAATAAACCAAATGTTGCTGCTAGACCTCATGAACTCTGTTGGAATGCTATCTTAAGCGTAGGATAACGGTTGCGACAAAACTCGGAAAACCAACGGAAAGACGTGAAGAATGGCACCTTATAAATAATGGTAGTTTTCAACTTACAACCGCGGACTCCACGGCTAAGCTAAGCAATGGTTAAACAAGTCACGCCCGGGTTTTATCATCTGGTTGCTAAGCGAATCACTCCCGTTGCTAAATGAATCGTGCGACCGTTAAGCAAATCCATTTAGTTCGCTGGTGAAAAATCGTCTGGAAAATGAATTGAAATTGAACTGAACTTTTATTTGGCCAAGTTTGATTCGATAACACAAGGAATTGAACGGTGATGCTACGACTCTGGAAACGCAACCATTGCGCCAAGTGCCAGAATTCAGATCGCGTAACCACGGGGACATTGCCACGGACGTTAAACGCGAGGACCAAGCCATCGGTCCCTTTTTCAGCGCCGTCGTAGCTTCGAAGGCTCGCCGAACGGATGGCTGCAAAGCGAGGACTAACCGATTAACCCCCAAAAAGCCCAATCAGACAAGCGCTTTGCCTCTGCCGAATTTCACCTGAAAACCTCATGAGGACTAGCTGACCCGCAGAGCTCACCGCCATAAACTGGTGACACATTAATGCCAAACCAGGTTTAAAAAATGTTGGGTCTTTGCTTTGTCACCCGTTCCAGTCTCCTTTCCCGAAGCCATAAAAGGAGATTTCAAACTTACCTTGGACCGAAGAAGCAATAAAAATAAAGAGTATTTTGGCTCATTCGGTTCTCGAATCTTTTTTCCAAGGGGGGAAAAATAATCACAGCCAGAAATCAAGGCCGTAATCCCAACCGAGTCAAAAAAGTTTAATTTACAAGCGGGGAGTTAAGTTCCAGCATTGCCAAAAAGCACATTTCTTATCACTTGCACACTCCTTTTCTTCTGTGTTTTGGCAGACTTCCTTTTAAAAAACTAACTCTCTGCAAGCAGCTTAGGGGGAAAATATTTATTTGGAAAAAGTGGGGCCAATAGGCCGAAAATGGGGCCAATTAAAAACAAACACTATCGCAGTAGGAGTGTGGGGCCAACAACCAAGGAAGCAAAGTGAATTGATGGATAAAAGCCAGGCATTTTGCAGAAACTTTGATTTATTTTTATTGGCTCAACGTTCCTTGCATTCACACAACCAGTTTCCCCAAACCCACCCCAAGTAGGTAGAAAATCTGAGTTTAGTTCAAGATTTGGGGCTGAGAATCCAACCCGTCGTTGGACATAATTTATAATTTGCGTGTCGTTGTTTTGCAAAGCCAGGAAAGGATTAATTTTAGTCCCAGGTTGTGTGAATGCAGATTTTCATAGAAACATAGAAGTCTGACGGCAGAAAAAGACCTCATGGTCCATCTAGTCTGCCCTTATACTATTTCCTGTATTTTATCTTAGGATGGATTTATGTTTATCCCAGGCATGTTTAAATTCAGTTACTGTGGATTTACCCACCACGTCTGCTGGAAGTTTGTTCCAAGGATCTACTACTCTTTCAGTAAAATAATATTTTCTCATGTTGCTTTTGATCTTTCCCCCAACTAACTTCAGATTGTGTCCCCTTGTTCTTGTGTTCACTTTCCTATTAAAAACACTTCCCTCCTGGACCTTATTTAACCCTTTAATATATTTAAATGTTTTGATCATGTCCCCCCTTTTCCTTCTGTCCTCCAGACTATACAGATTGAGTTCATGAAGTCTTTCCTGATACGTTTTATGCTTAAGACCTTCCACCATTCTTGTAGCCCGTCTTTGGACCCGTTCAATTTTGTCAATATCTTTTTGTAGGTGAGGACTCCAGAACTGAACACAGTATTCCAAATGTGGTCTCACCAGCATTCTATATAGCGGGATCATAATCTCCCTCTTCCTGCCTGTTATACCTCCAGCTATGCAGCCAAGCATCCTACTTGCTTTCCCTAGGTCAAGAAAAACACACAGTTTTTGCTGCATTACATCTGCCTCGCCTTCTTTTCCCAAGTCAGATTAATCGTTTTTTTCATTTTGATTTAGCAAAAAATCTCATGGGCAGAGCAAGGGAATCTCTCCATCCGGTCACGTTGACGGTAAAGGTTTCCTTTATCGGAAACCAGGATCCGGCCACCTGCTTCCTGACTCCATCTAGGCTAGGCAGGAAATAGGAGGAAGGCTGGGTTGTAGCCTCATTCGGTTGCGATTTTGCACACAACCATAGCCCCTGCTCTTGCAATCCTCCACAAACCACTCGTGCGTGCTGAACAACACATCTTGGGCTGGACCAAAAGAGAATTTTGAACAAACCAGGATTGTTGGGCTTACCTTGGGGCGGTGTATTTGTATGTGTGTGTGTGTGTGTAAGTTATTTATTTATTTATTTATTTTGACCAATACACAATGAGGGTTTTAGTGAGTATATATCTATATATACATAATAAAATACATGATGAAGGTTATAGAGGAGATACTCATAGTAAAATATATCTAAGAAAGAATAGAAAAGAAGATATAATAATAGAACATATCAATGAAAGAATAGAAGAAGAGATATAGGAATAGAGGAAAGGTATTGGAGATATAGGAGAGCAATAGGACAGGGGACGGAAGGCACTCTAGTGCACTTGTACTCGCCCCTTACTGACCTCTTAGGAATCTGGATAGGTCAACCGTAGATGATCTAAGGGTAAAGTGTTGGGGGTTTGGGGATGACACTATGGAGTTCGGTAATGAGTTCCACGCTTCGACAACTCGGTTACTGAAGTCATATTTTTTACAGTCAAGTTTGGAGCGGTTAATATTAAGTTTAAATCTGTTGTGTGCTCTCGTGTTGTTGTGGTTGAAGCTGAAGTAGTCATCGACAGGCAGGACGTTGCAGCATATGATCTTGTGGGCAATGCTTAGATCTTGTTTAAGGCGTCTTAGTTCTAAACTTTCTAGGCCCAGGATTGAAAGTCTAGTCTCGTAGGGTGTTCTGTTTCGAGTGGAGGAGTGAAGGGCTCTTCTGGTGAAGTATCTCTGGACATTTTCAAGGGTGTTGATGTCTGAGATGTGATATGGGTTCCAAACAGATGAGCTGTATTCGAGGATGGGTCTGGCAAAGGTTTTGTAAGCTCTGGTAAGTAGTGTGAGATTGCCAGAGCAGAAGCTACATAGGATTAGGTTTACAACTCTTGAAGCCTTCTTGGCTATGTTGTTGCAGTGGGCTTTGGCACTTAAATCTTTTGTTATTAGTATACCAAGGTCGACTGCTTTCCACCTACTCGTAACCCTCAACACTCTTGTTGTGTTCACTAAATAGGTGGTGCCCCAAACGAACCTTCTTTTGATTTGTATATAAGCTAAATGAACGTCGGAAGGGATCTTAGAGGTCATCCATCTCAACCCCCCTGCCCATTGGCAAGGATCTTCCATTCCAGGCACTGCCAGCAATTTTTCCATGTTCCCTGAGGAAGAGACACTGCTCCCCACCAGATGTTTTCCCTCCCGTGCCACCCGAAATCAAAGATTGACGGCAGAAAAAGACCTCATGGTCCATCTAGCCTGCCCTTATATTATTTCCTGTATTTTATCTTAGGATGGATATATGTTTATCCCAGGCATGTTTAAATTCAGTTACTGTGGATTTACCAACCACGTCTGCAGGAAGTTTGTTCCAAGCATCTACTCCTCTTTCAGTCAAGTAATATTTTCTCACGTTGCTTCTGATCTTTCCCCCCCAACTCACCTCAGATTGTGCCCCCTTGTTCTTGGGTTAACTTTGCTTATTTGTCCTACCCTCAGGTGCTTTGGAGAATAGCTTGACTCCTTCTTTGTAGCAACCCCTGAGATATTGGAAGACTACTATCATGTCTCCCCCGGTCCTTTTTTCTTTCTTTCTTTCTTTCTTTTCTCTCTTTCCTTTCTTCCTTCCTTTTTCTCTTTCTCTCTTTCCTTCCTTTCTCTTTTGCTTTGGAGAATAGTTTGACTCCTTCTTCTTTGTAGCAACCCCTGAGATATTGGAACACTGCTATCCTGTCTCCCCTGGACCTTCTTTGCATTAAACTAGCCATGCCCAGTTCCTGCAACCGTTCTTCATATGTTTTAGCCTCCAGTCCCCTAATCCTCTTTGTCGCTCTTCTCTGCACTCTTTCTAGAGTCTCAACATCCTTTTTTGCATCGTGGTGACCAAAACTGAATGCCATATTCCAAGTGTCTCTTAAAGTGGTATTAACCTATCACATGATCTTGATTCTATCCTTCTGTTATAATGCAGCCTAGAACTGTGTTGGCATTTATTGGCAGCTGTCACACACAGCTGGCTCGTATCAAAATGGCAGTCCGGTAGCACTCCGAGACCCATCTCAAAGTTACCCCCGTTGAGCCCAAAAAATAACCTGCGCATTTGGTTTGGTTTATTTTTTTTCTTGTCTAAATTGCTTAACATAACAACAATCCCTCATTGTCTCCGTCAATCCACCCACACAAAAATTTTCCCTTCAAAGTTGCCTGTTTTTAAAGAGATTTATTAACATTCTTCTTTGCTTTCAAAAGGAATAAAAGAAACCCCCCCCCCTTCTCCACTTCTTCAAAAAGATTGAAGAGGATCCCTTTTTCCTTTGTCCTTCTCCAGGCGTTATCAATTCCACCAGATGTTGTGTCTTCTCTTTGAAAAACAAATAAAATTCCTGCCACTCAGTTTCAATCAGAGGGGGAAAAAATTGGCAATACAACAAAGAGCGTAATCAGGATTTGGGGGAAAGGGCTTTAGCTGGCTGGCAACCATCCTATTTTTTAATTTTGGGGTTGAAAAGGGGGGGGAAATCAGGCCTCAGATCACGGACACAAGCGTTCTGCAATTATAGGTCGTCCTCGACTCGCCACGATTCGTTTAGTGACCGTGCAAAGTTGCAACGGGGCTGAAAAAAGGGACTTGCAACCATTTTTCATGCTTAACCGCCATTGTAGCATTCAAAATTCAACCGCTTGGCAACGGAGTCATTTATAATGACGGTGGCTGTGGCCCGAAGGAGTCACTGATTCCCCTTGGGCGACCTCGTGACCAGAGTTCATTTAACAACCCCGTGAGGAATTTAACACTGGCAGGGATTCACTTAACAAACCACGGCCAAAAAAAAAAAACCAACGGGGAAATTTTTTTTAAAAAATTAGCCCCCCGTCGAAAATCAAAAAAATCCCCAACAAAATGGAATTAAAACTCTCCTATAACTTGTCTCATTTAGCAGTAGTGGACATTAAGTCGAGGAATACTTATCGCTGATGCTTTTCACACCAAAAGGGTAGGGGGAATAAGGAGGGGGGGTACCCTGAATAATAAACCCCACATCATAATCTGGACTAAAAAATTCCATTTTGGCACAGGCGACAACCCAGTGGCAAGGAGTTCCTCGGACCCTTTAAAGCTCCATCTTTGGGGGGAGGGTGGGTCCAAAGCTGGATTTTTGAAATATTGCTCATCAGAAAGAGAGAGAGAGAGGGGGGAAAAAAACGGGGACCCTCCCCTTCATATATTCTATTGAAATTCAAAGCCCCCCCCTCCCTTTAGGTTTCCCGGGGTAGAAGGGGGAAAAACGTAAGGAAGATTTCAAACACTTAGCAGAACTTTGGAAAAGTTGTAGCAACCCATTTCGCAGCCTGCAAAAAAATTAAGAGAAGGCCCAGCCAACAGGGCGCGCCCAAAATTCTTCCAACTGGGGTATCTTCGAATCACAAAAGGCACCCAATAAAATCCCCATTTTTTCCTCCCACCCTGTTTGGAATTCAAACCTTGGCATCATTAAGAAAAAAAAGGCTCCAACCTGGAAGCCAGGAAATAGTTTGGCAATTTTTGTACAATTTTTTTTGGCGTGGGCGGATAAGTGGAATCTATCCTCCTACTCACAATAACACACCCTTAAATTTGCACCTCCTGCCCTCCAAATTTATCTGTGGGGTTTCCTGCCTAAGCAGGGGGTTGGACTAGAAGACCTCCAAGGGCCCTTCTGTTGTTATTATTATTATGTCGTTTGGCGGGCCCCAGGGGAAGAGCCTTCTCTGTGGCGGCCCCGGCCCTCTGGAATCAACTCCCCCCGGAGATTAGAACGGCCCCCACCTTCCTTTTATTTCGCAAGTTACTCAAGACCCACCTATATCGCCAGGCATGGGGGCACTAAAACATCTCCCCCAGGCTTATTATATTTCACGTTTGGTGTGTATGTGCTGTGTGGTTTTTAATTGTTGGGGTTTTTATATATTTTATTATTAGATTTGTCCCATTGTTATACTGTTTTTATTGCTGTTGTGAGCCGCCCCGAGTCTTCGGAGAGGGGCGGCATACAAATCTAATAAATTATTATTATTATTAATTAATTATTATTAAATTGTTCTCAATTCAACAAGGCTGATGTTTTTATAATATTTTGCACCCAAGGGTGAACTTTTTCCTAGCTTAACCTGCAGGGATGTTTTAAATCTGATCCCATCGTAATCCCCCCCCCCCCCAAATAATATTTTTTTTTAAAAAAAAATCCAGTTTATGCAATCAACTTTAAAAGTCCTTCTCTGCTTCCTCCCCTCCCCCCTCCCGGGATCTGTTCTTGCAGGAATTAAAACAGGGAGTCAAAAACAATGGAATCCCAAGGAATCAGGAATCCCCCCCCCCACCTCTGCCAAATCCTGTCCAAATTCAGGCTGTAACTACATTCGTGGACGCCCGGTTTTCCGGGCTGCGAGAATAAAACTACAAAATGGGCGAGTCCTTTCCTTGAAGAATTGGCCAACTTGTCCGTCGGGATTTCTCGTTCATTTTTTTTTCAGGGAAAAATAATAAATAAATCAGAGCGCTGACAGATCTCTCCTCCTCTGTTTGGCCTCCAACAACTGCCCTTTAGGGTAGACCACATGGAAAATTTCTCATCTCGACAATTGGAGAGAAGTGGGGAAAACGCGCGCGAGAAAACACACATAATCCAAACTGCTTTTTGCGTTTCCAAAAGGCTTGCCAGCAAGGCAAGTGTAGGACTCCGGTGAGACCCCAAACCTTGCCTAGGGGAGGGAAAAAAGGGGGATGTAGCCACCGAAATCCCTCCCTAGATTAGCAAAAGTGGTCGGATTTTCTTCCGGGATCTGCTTTTTTTGCTGTCCAAGGAGTTTATCCAATGCTTGGCCTACTATCCACCCAAGTGTGGTGGTGGTGAGTTCCACTCCTCCGCAGAAGAGCTATCTATCCCTGTTGGAGATAAGATAGCTCTTCTATGGAGGTCACCAGCCTGCGGTGCCAAATGGCCGCCTCCTCCTAATGATGAAGACAGCAAGAATAATTTGAATAATCCATTCCCATCGAATAATCAATTCAAACCGCCCATGTCGCAGCGTGCTGTGCCATCCCGAAGTTGGCTGCGTTGGCTGGAAGCAACCTTCCCCCAAACAGCCTGACGGTAAGGATGATGCCTTCTCAATTCAAATATCGGTTGTTGCAGAGTCCTGTGGGATCCCGTAGCTGGCTCCGATTCTCCCCAGAAGAGCTATCTTATCTCTTTTGGAGAGCAAAAAGGATCAGAAACTATGGAGGTAACCAGTTTGCGGTGCCAAATGACCTTATGATGAGATGCCTTCTCAATTCAAATCTCCGCCGCAGAGTCCTGTGTGACCCCGAGGCTGGCTCCAATCCTCTGCAGAAAAGCTCTCTATCCCCCTTTTTTTTGGGGGGGGGGAGGATCAGAAAGAATGGAGGTAACCAGTTTACAGTGCCAAATGACTTATGACGCTGATGATGATGCTTTCTCAATTCAAATATCGGCTGTCGCAGAGTCCTGTGTAATCCTGAAGCTGGCTCTATCACTATCTATCCCTTTTGGGTGGCAAAAAGCATGAGAAACCACAGAGGTAACCAAATGATTTAGGATGAGGAGGACGCCTTCTCCATTCAAATCTCCACCGCAGCGTCCTGTGAGATCCTGAAGCTGGCTCCAATCCTCCCCAGAAGAGCTACTGTATCTATCCCTTTTGGGGGGCAAAAAGCATCAGAGACCACACAGGTAACCTGTCTGCGGTGCCAAATGGCCTTCTCAATTCAAATCTCCGCTGCAGCGTCCTGTGCGATCCTGAAGCTGGCTCCAATCTTCTATCCCTTTGGTGGGGGGGAGATCAGAAAGCACAGAGGTAATCTGTTTGCAGTGCCAAATGACCCGATGATGAAGAGGATGCCTTCTCAATTCAACTCTCTCCGCCGCAGCGTCCTGTGTGATCCCGAAGCCGGCTCCAATCCTCCCCAGAAGAGCCATCTATCCCTTTTGGGGGGCAAAAAGGCATCAGAAACCACGGAGGTAACCAGTCTGCGGTGCCAAATGGCCTTCTTATGATAATGCCGAGGATGCTTTCTCAATGCCGCAGCGTCCTGTGCGATCCCGAAGCCGGCTGCGTTGGCCGGCAGCCCCAAAAAACTGGGGATCGGGGGTCCAATCATACCGGGATGGGTGTGTATTGTGTGGGTGTGGTTGCCTTCCACCTGTCCGGTGCAGCCCCCCCAAAACCACTCATTCCTCGGGCGTGCAAGCCGGGTGGGGCTGGTCGGGGCTGCCCACGCTGCCCGTGCTGGAGCTGCCGTCGCCCAGATCGCGGGGCCCGCAAGGCAGGCTGAGCTCCGACGAGCCTCCCCCGGGGCTGGGGCTGGCGTCGGGCCGGGCGGATGCGCTGGATGCCGCCGCCGCGGCTGCGCAGTCTTCCAGGGCCAAGCAGAGCTCCTTCAGCTCCAGGTTGTCCTGCGCCAGCCGGTCCTGCGCGCCTTCCAAGCCGGACAGCTTGCGGAGGCAACCGGCCACTTCGTCGCGCAGCGCCTGGGCGGCGTGGTGGCCGAAGAGCTGCCAGTGTCGGGCCAGGCGCTTGGCTTTCAGACGGTCCTCGTCCAGGAAGCAGCAGAGGTCGCGCAGCTCGCGGTTCTCGCCTTGCAGCCGCCCGTTGACGGCTTTCAGCTCGCGGATCTCGCGCAGGTGCGCCTGCAGCTGCCGGTTCACGCCCTGGATCAGCCGGCCGCGTTGCACCAGCGCCGCCAGCTTCTCGCTTTCCTCCCGGCGCAGGCGGCGCACCAGCTCCTCCTTGCTGCAGCCCGACAGGTCCGGCTCCACGGCCGGGCTGGGGCCACCACCATCATCAGCAGCAGCAGCAGCATCCTCGGCCGGAGATGCAATAGCAGCAGCTGCAACAGCCGCCGGAGGGCTGCAGGGCCGTCCCGGTGGCGGCGCCGCCGACATCGCTCAGCTCCGCTTCGGCTCCGTGCAAAGCGGCCCGCGGGGCGAGCGCTCAGCCAGCCGGGCCGCCGGCATCTTTCCAAAGCTGGACGGCCGGGGGTGCAAGCCCGGTTTGCATCGGGACCGCCTTCTCCTCCTCCTCCGCCCGCCGGCGCCTCCGCTCGGCCAAAAAGCAGGTGCAGCGCAGGGAGAAGGGCGCCTGCGCGGCGGAGGGGCGGGGGCGGCTGTGGGGAGGGGGGGAAAGGATGCGCCGACGGGTGCAAAAAGGGGGGGCGGGAGCGCGTGCACGGGGGGAATTTAATATATACTGTATATAGTATATATATTGGCAAGCTAGGAATTTTTTTTTGCAAGCTGTTTTGCGCCCTTTCCTCGCTTGCAATCCGGATTAAGGGTGGAAAAAGCTGCCTTGCACGCTTTTTTCCCCATGGTTGCAATCCGGATTAAGGGGTCTCCTGCGCCCGCCCGCCCATTCTGGGCTCAGGGACCTCCCCAAGCTGGGAAAATTGGGTGGGTGGGTGGATAAATCTGTCTTGCATGCTTTTTTTCCATGGTTGCAATCCGGATTAAGGGGTCTCTCCTGCAGCCGCCCGCCCGCTCTGAGGTTTTAGCTGGGAAAATGGGGTGGGTGGGATTTGTGCGCTCCTTTCCATGGTTGCAATCCGGATTAAGGGGTTTTCTCGACCCACCCCGTCTTCTCTGGGGGTCTGGCAGCCTTCTAACAGCTTGGACAGACCCGGGCAAAGGGATTCCATCCATCCCCACCGTTGTTCCCACGCAGGGATGCTGGGTTGGGGGCAGGGGAGCCTGGGGAAGGACCGGGGGTCCAGGGGATGGGAGTGTTGGCTTGTAGGGATGGGGGTGCGGCTTGGACTTGGAGGAGTTGGTGCCAATTGGTGTGAATTCGGTTTTGCTGGGGAAGGAAGGAAGCGGGCCAAGCGAGTTTTCTTACATTATCGCTCCTATCAGCCATTAAATTGACTTACTCTAAGATGTGTTTGATGGATATGTACAAAATAATTTATCGTTAGATTTTTGTTTGTCTGTTTTGTTTGTCTGCGGGTTTTTTATGTTCTGTTTTTAATGTAAATAATTCAATAAAAACTATTTTAAAAAAGAAGACTCTATCTATCTATCATCCATCTATCCATCTTTCTATCTATCTATCTATCTATCTATCTATCATCCATCTGTCTGTATCTGTCTGTCTATCCATCTATCCATTCTATCTATCATCTATCTATCTATCTATCTATCTATCTATCTATCTATCTATCTATATCTATCCATCTCTTCTCTCTCTATCTATATCAATCCATCTCTCCTATCTATCTATCTATCTATCTATCTATCTATCTATCTATCTAACCTATCTATCTATCTATCTATCTATATCTATCCATCTCTTCTCTATCTATCTATCTACGTATATCAATCCATCTCTCCTATCTATCTATCTATCTATCTATCTATCTATCTATCTATCTATCTATCTATCTATCTATCTTAACTATATATCATCTGCCTGCCTGCCTGCCTGCCTGCCTATCTATCTATCTATCTATCCATCCATCTATCCATCTATCCATTCTATCTATCTATCATCTATCTATCTATCTATCTATCTGTCATCCATCTATCCATCTTTCTATCTATCTATTTATCTATCTATCTATCATCCATCTGTCTGTGTCTGTCTGTCTATCTATCTATCCATTCTATCTATCATCTATCTATCTATCTATCTATATCTATCCATCTCTTCTCTCTCTTTCTATATCAATCCATCTCTCCTATCTATCTATCTATCTATCTATCGATCTATCTATCTATCTTAACTATCTATCATCCGTCTGTCTGTCTGTCTATCCATCTATCCACCTTTCTATCTATCTATCTATCTATCTATCTATCTATCTATCTATCTATCTATCTATCATCCATCTGTCTGTGTCTGTCTGTCTATCTATCCATCTATCCATTCTATCTATCTATCTATCTATCTATCTATCTATCTATCTATCTATCTATCTTAACTATCTATCATCCATCTGTCTGTATCTGTCTGTCTGTCTGTCTGTCTATCCATCCATCCATCCATCTATCTATCAGACCTCTATGCCGCCCCTCTCCGAGGACTCGGGACGGCTCACCACATATAAAAGCAATGCAACATCGTAATCCAATTAATTTAAAAACAATTAATCTAAACCCCCAATAATATTAAAATCAGTCACTACCATTTACACAGTGAACATACATTGCATTCCTTAAGCCAAGGGGCTAGAGTTTAATGACCCCCAAGCCTGGCAGCATAAATGAGTCTTGAGACTCTTGCGGAAGGCGAGGAGGGTGGGGGCGGTACGAATCTCCAGGGGGAGCTAATTCCAGAGTCCCGGGGCCGCCACAGAGAAGGCTCTTACCCTAGGCCCCGCCAAACGACATTGTCTAGTTAATTTGTCCAATACACAATAATACACAATGAAGGTTATAGAGGATCTAGTAGAGAAGAAATAAGAGATATAGAGATATAGGAGAGACTATAGGACAGGGGACGGAAGGCACTCTAGTGCGCTTATGTTTCTGGGCTCGGGTCCCCGAAAGTGGTTGCAGAAAAGGGTGAGGTTGCCACTTTCTGCAGATTCTGGCTTGGGGTCGTGTGAACTCTTGTCAAGGGGTTAAGGAAGGAAGTTGCTGGCCTTCGGCTCTGGAGAAGTAATTTCCTTTGCATTTTGTGGGAAACCGTCTCTGAATCATCGGCTGGCTCGCTCTCACACATCCTGCCCGGCAACCTTTGTGCTAAAGTGAGCATTGTCTTGGTTTGCAGGAATTACAATCCCACATGTTGGTGTCTGAAAAATCCAAAGGTTGAGCCATCCCAAGGCAGGTTTAGCTTGACGGACGAGTGGATCAGAAATAAACTTCCCCTTAAATCCAAACCCGAATATACCAAGACCGTCATATATATATATATATGACGGTCTTGGTATATTCAGGTTTGTTCCCATGTAGGATTCAAACAGACCCATGGAAAATTGGATTTAAGGGGAAGTTTATTTCTGATCCACTCGTCCATCAAGCTAAACCTGCCTTGGGATGGCCCAGCCTTTGGATTTTTCAGACACCAACATGTGGGATTGTAATTAATATATATATATATATACATATACATATACATATATATATATATATATATGTCACATGTTTTTTTGCTGAATTTGAAAATTAAGGGAGACTAGGATAGATCTATTTCGGCCTTATTTTGGCCTCATCAGCTAGCCATACCCACTGGGATTTGAACCTGCAACCTTTGCCTTGTAAGGCAGAGAATTATCCTCTAGGCTACAGTATCCAATCCCTTCAGCTCTGCACCAGGGAAGGGTTACATATTTTTGTGTCGAATCACCCTGGTGTATTGAAGGAACATCACAGCTCCTTATTTGCCTCTCAGCTCAACCCAGGGCCATTTCCAAGGCAGTTAATATATACAGTATATATATATATATATCACATGTTTTTGCTGAATTTTTAAAATTAACAGAAAATATATACTGTATATACATACATATATATATATATACAGTATATATTTATGTATGTATATATGCATACATGCATACATACATACTGATTGATTGATTGATTGATTGATTGATTGGATTTGTATGCTGCCCCTCTCCGAGGACTCGGAGCAGCTCACAACAAAGCAAACAATATACAAATCTAAAAATTCAATTAATTTCACTGGAAAAAAACTTTAAAACATTTAACATTTAAAATCATTCATTCCCCTTCGCACCGCAAAACATATTACCTTTGTTGGTAATTCTAAGTAAGAGATAGACAATAGCTGGATAATTTTGGGCCAGTGACTTTGCCTTAGTCCTAGTTACTTGCACGCCACTTCTGAAAATATTACTTCGAGAAGGGCGGCATAGAAATCTAGTTAAATAAATTAAATAAAACTGTACAACAAATAATTCAAAAAAGAATTTTCCAAATTGTATGAACCTACAAAATAAACACAAAGTCTTATATTAGGTCCAATTACTTGACTACATACCTGAAAGATTAAATAGCAATTTTAACAACACTTATTATCTAAGAAGTGTTATTCTCTGTCTTTATCAATTGTGTATGGCCTGTTGTTATGCCCTTTGCTAAAAGGGCATTATAAATAAATGTTGTTGTTGTTATTGTTGTTGTTGTTATTATTATTGAAGGAAAGGAAAATTGGAAGGTGTTATGGTTCAGCCTGAGGCTGCTCAGGGACCAGCTGCGTCTCTGCTGGCTCCATGCCCGGAGGAGGATGACAGCGCAGAGGAGGGGGCTGAGCAGTCGGATGGGGGAGCATACAGTCAGGAATGGGACGAGGAAGAACAGCATGAGAGCCCGGGGGGGGGCTCTCCACAGCCAGTAGCTTGGAGTCATTAGGTGATGAAGCACAAGCTGTCATTGACATGCGACAGAGACATTCAGAGCAAAGGAAGGAGCAATTAAAGAAATATTACCAGCATTGAATTAGGAACAGCAGGGCTTGGGTGTGATCCTCATTAGCAGGGTTTAAAAGGCAGGCAAGGCCTTGAAGCCATGTGGAGTGTTATCAGTTGGAGTTACGGTGACCTGCTTTGTTTCTCGGCGTCTCTGTTCTTGGCTTGTGGCCCAGCAGTCTGGAAGACCCGTGGGAGGTGTATGTCTGCTATCTACAGCCTCGTCTTGGCAGCAAGAATCCTGTATTGCTGCATGGACTATTGACTTCGTGTATATATTTGAAGTTCCAGCGTTTTCCTGTTTGTAAGAACATTTTCTGTTACCTGTGTTTTTCTTGAATTTTATAAACGGCCTTTGCCTTTTACCAGTGTGTCTGGCTTCTCTTTTTGGGTTGGTCATAGCTTCCGGAGTGACCCAGACAGAACAGAAGGGAAAGGAAAAAAAGAAAGGAAAGTCAATGTGGTACTTAGTTGTACTTATATACCACTTCACAGTGCTTTACAGCCCTCTCTAAGTGGTTTACAGAGTCAGCCTCTTACCCCCAACAATCTGGGTCCTTATCTGACCCACCTCGGAAGGATGGAAAGCTGAGTCAAGGTCGCAAAACAGGGCAAAACTCAACTCCTCCGATGTCTTGTTTAGCAACAGGAACATCAGGACTCCATCGTGGTTGTAAGTTGAGTTTTCTGCCACACGCTGGAACCTAAAGTTCACCCTGGGGTTCCTCTGTGCTCCTCTCTGCAATCCTCCAAAACCTGGCCTCAATTCTTAGCCCACTTGCCAACGCTCTACAAAATTCCCCATTCCCCCCTCCCACCCCCATTGTCAGAGGTGGGGAAGACAGATAGCTGAGATGCAGAGGCTAAGACACCTTTAATTTGTTTTTCTCCAGGGTTGCCAAGTTGGAGAGGATGCGAGCCAGGCCAGAAACCTTAAAGGGGGAGAGAAAAATTCATTTTTTTTCCTGCCTAGGTGCCATGCCAAGTAGAGATGGATCAAATAAAGGTGTCTTCCTGGTTACCTTTGACTATAGAGGGTCTGAGTCTGCGGACGGGGTGGCATATAAATCTAATAAATTATTATTATTATTATTTTTATTTTTTTAATATGGAAGGGATTTTATTTTATTATTTTATTTTTAAAAAAAACATATACTTTATTTATAAATATAAGAAAAAAGAAAAAGGGAAGTAGGGGGGTAGGAAGGAATGAACAGGAAAAAAAGGGAAGGATAAAAAAGGGGGGATGGGGAAGGGAAATACAAAATCAAGGGGTTCAGGTAAGTGATAAGATTGTACATTGTAGATTGTAAATCATAATGCATATATTTCTTAATATCATTATTGTGTTTTTTAAACAATGTAAGTAAACAGTAAATAAACAATATCCTTAGTACAGTATTATCAAAAATTATCTTAAATTTTAATCATAAATGTTACATCTCGTTTCAATAGTTTATCAATTGCTAATATTCATATGTATCTATATATATTAGGTAATAGCAAATAAATGGGAATATTTTCTAAATGTAAAAAGTAAAGAGAGAAAGGTATCAGATTTGTAGGAAAAAAGATAGGTAAAGGGGGGAAGGAACAAGAATATGAAAAAGAGAAGAAAGAAAATATGAAAAGGAAGAAAATATTATTATTATTATTATTATTATTATTATTATTATTATGTCAATACAACACAGCAAATGAGATCACTATGCTGGATTTCGTATTTCATCACCAGTCGGGCGCTTCCCAAGCACCTAGGACTGCGTGATGATGATGATGATTGTTGTTGTTATTATTATTATTATTATTATTTGACAGTTCTGGCAATCAAAGAAAAGCAGGAAGGATGAATTTTGGATGAATTTTGCAGGCGCTGGGAGGTGGGATTTTCAAAACAAGGAGAACCCCAATTTTGCTGCAAAAGGGAGAAGGTTGCAGATGGTCCAACCAAAGGAAAGCTTGGGCTGTGTTTATTCAACATGTTTTCTCTTGCTCCATCAACACTCCAATGGATAACTAAAAGCCACACACACAGCCAGAGGCCACATAAATACTGTAGATTGTAGAATAGTAGAGTAGAGTAGAGTAGGGCAGGGGTCCCCAAACCTTTTACACCTGGGGCCAGTTCACTGTCCCTTGGACTGTTGGAGGGCCAGACTATTAAAAAAACCTATGAACAAATCCCTATGCACACTGCACATATCTTATTTTAAAGTAAAAAACAAAATGGGAATGTACTATTTAGAGGGGGGGAAGAAGTCTGAAATTCATATATGTTTATGTTTTGTTTTTAATTTTCTTTTGTTAACATCTGATTGTAGGTTTTCTTGGCTTATAGAAAAATGTATAAAGAAAGAAGGAAGCACTTTGGCATAATGGTTAATAAGTTAGAAATATAATTGGTGTACTTTTTGAAGGAACATTAAGGAGGGGATTTAATTAAAAGAAAATGAATGCAACTGGATGACAAAATTAGAAAAAAAAACTTGTATAACTTTTTTGATGATTGATATTAGTTACTAACAAAATACCGCATTTTATTCATAGAAAATTAGATGGAACACTGTTGTGTCACTCACCCGCGGGCCGGATAAATGGCCTCACCCGGCCGCATGCGGCCCACGGGCCGTAGTTTGGGGACCGCTGGAGTAGGGAATAAAAGGATAGACTAGAATTGAGTAATAGAGTAGAGAATGAAAGGATAGAATAGAATAATAAGTAAAGTAGAATAGAATAGAGTAAAATAGAATAGAGTAGAATAGAATGGAATTGAATTCTTTATTGGTCAAGTGTGATTGGACACACAAGGAATTTGTCATTGTCTCAGGGAAGATGAGTGGCTTGGTAGTTAGAGAACTCTGAAAAGAAAGGTGCTTACTCCGTGGATTACAAATGTAATACTTGGTTATAATGTAAATAGCCAAAACTCCGGATGCTAAGAGACGGCAGAATAACAGATGAATAAATGCGATTTTATTTTTAAAAGCACAAAGGGATTGATGTTCTTCAATATTCAAAGCAATGAATTAATCATGCTTCTAGTCCTCAGCTTCTAGCCCTAAAGCTCAAAGGGATCTCACTGTTTTATATGCACAATGAATTAATCATGCTTCCAGTCTTGAGCTCCCGCACTATATCTAGTCTTCAAAGCCAAAGCCCAAAGGGATCCACCTTTTTCTAGGCACACAACACTGAATTAATCATGTTTCTAGTCCTCAGCTTCAACATGATTTCCAGAGTCCAAAGGGATCCACTTTTTATAGGCACACAGCACTGAATTAATCAAGTTTCTAGCCTTCAGCTTCAGCACTATTTCCAGTCCTCAAAGCCCAAAGGAATCGGTTTTTATAAAAAAAAGAAGTGCACAAAACTCATTAATCATGTTACTAGTCCTTAGTTATTTTCCAGTCCCATTTTAGGCCTCCAAATGTGCCAGTATACAGTACTTACTTTATTTTATGCTGCGCCTTCCAGAAGGCTTAACTACCCTAAGGAAGCCTCGTCAGAAATGCATCGGACCACAACTCCCATAAGCCCCACGATGGGCGTATGTCCCATATATGAATGATAGATATCGATGGGATTTGCGCATGCGCCGCCTTTTCTCCCCTCTCACCCCGGAGTCTCGCTTTCCATCTTTACCACTGGCAAACGCCGCCTAAGTGGTCGTCGTCAACCCGCCGCCTGTGCCAATGGTAAAGATGGAAACTGAGAATACGGCCGGCGGGGAGAAGAGGGGAAGAAAAGGTGGCGCATGCGTAGATTCCATCCAGGCAGGCTGCGACCCGGAAGAGATTCTGCCCTGAGTTGGTCACGTGAAAGGGCTCTATCTAAAATAGCTGCAAATGGCCGCTGGTGGGTTTTTTGCAGCTGAAAAGGGGAGAAATGGATGGATATCGAGGGGGGCCGTTTGGGGCTTGGCTGCCCGGGCTTTTTGGGTGGAGATGGGCCGCTGAACGAGCCGGAAAGAAACGGGGAAGCTCTATCCAGCAAGGGGGGGCGGGTTTCCTGTCTTCCAAGGCTTGGGTGCCTCAGAGCATGTACAGAGTGCCTCGCTTCTTCCCTCCCTCAAGGGAGCAGAATGGCTGGCAACCCTGTAAAACGAGGAAGGGATAATAAAAGCACAAGAAGGGCATTCAAGAAAAGAGGGCAACATGTTATTATTAATTTTATAGTCATAAATTTGATTATAAATAATGAAATACAATTTTATAATTAATGCTATTATGAATATTAATCGGATTTTTGATAAAATAACATTTTATCAAAATAACATTTAAAAATAAGTCCTGTGCTTTTCCTAGAGTGCATTCTTTCCTATGATTGAATCCCCATCCTTTTCTTTGGAAAACGTTTTTAAACTTTTATAAAAAGTTATTATATTAATAATAATAATTTATTTTGTTTAAAGGGTTCTACCCTCCCCCCCAAAATGTGACAAAACTGAGCAGGATTTTGACAATGCCCCATTTTAAATAAATATGAAAAATAATAATGCATTCTATACATTGCGACAACATTTACGTTTGTTTTCGGACAGGGGTTTAACTATTCTCCCATCTTCCTTTCTGTGGAGACTGGAGTGGTTTTGTTTTTAAATCCAATCCTTCCATTCAATATTTTGTGGGCATCTGGCTATTTCCCCAAACACCATAAAACACAAGAACTTACAACCATGCTGGGAAAACTCCGAATGAGGGAAGAATTATTGGGTAGAGTTTGCTGTGGCTGCCAAGGTATCAGAGGTGGAAAAGAGCTTATGGATTAGAAACTTGACTCTTCTGCTTTCTTTGCAGGTTGTGAGGTGCAGCTTGATGGTGGTAGCAAGAGATTCCAGTCCAGAAGGGAGGGACTCCATTAATCATGACCAGCAATCTCGACATTTTTGTGGGGAACACCACCTTGATCGATGAAGAAGTCTATCAGTTGTGGCTAGATGGATATTCTGGTAAGCCTCAGTCCTTCACATCTGTTGTCTGTTTCTCATGAAAAATACAATACAAAACGCTGTTTCTCAGCCTAACTTAAAAGGTGAGAGGACTTCAACTCCCAGAATTCCTGAGTTGGTTGGGGGAACTCTGGGAGTTGAAATCCACCCATCTTAAAATCCCCTAGTTGGGCATTTTTGGGAGTTGAAGTCAGTGTTCCCTCTAATTGTTTTTGGGAGTGGGCGGAAAAGTATAGTGTCTGAGCGGCAGTCCCTTCGGGTCTGGGCGGCACAGAAATAATAAATAAATAAACAAACAAACAAATAAAAAACCCACCCTGTTTTGCCTCAGAGAATTTCAAAATAAAATACTGTACTCTGTGTCTATAACAGTGATCTCATAATAGGGCAACTCTATCAATATCAAAATGCCACTTAAATAGTTGAGCTAGTTTCAAACTAGATTTTGATTTTCTTTCTCTCTTCCTTACTCCCATTCTGTTTCTTTCTCTTTTCCTTCCTCTCTTTTTTCTATCTGTTTCTCTCTCTTCCTCTCTTCCTCTCTCTCTCCTTCCCTCTCACTCTTTCCCTCTCGGCTTCTGGGCAGGTTTGGAAAACTCTGAGTTGATGATGATTTTTAAGTGAGCGATTGCTCACTGCTCAGCTTAGAGGGAACTATGGTTGAAGTCTAACCCTGTTAAAGGATGCTGGCTCATCTTAAAGCTGCCAAGGTTGTGACACCCTGATCTAAGGCAGGGGTTCCCAACTTTGGCAATTTTAAGCCGTGTGGACTTCAACTCCCAGAATCCCCCAATCAGCATGCTTTAAGATGGGCGAACGTTATCTCTCAGAATTCTCCAGCTAGCAATTCAAGTCTTCCTATCTTAGAGCATGCTGGTTAGGGAATTGGGGGGTGGATTGAATGGGTGTTGAAGTCCACCCCACGTTTGAGAAACTCTGGAGTTAAATGATTTCCTGCCCTCAAAATGTCACTATAGAGCACTGCACATTAAGACAATTAGACACAAAAACAGTTTATTCATAAATGCTATCACTCTGCTTAACAAATAATTCCCTCAACACTGTCAAACTATTTACTAAGTCTGCACTACTATTACTACTAATTTTTTTCTCATTTCTATCACCCATCTCCTCCCACTTATAACTGTATGACTGTAACTTGTATCCTTAAGATTTTTATTAATTTGATTGTTTCCTGATTGCTCATTTGACCCCTATGACAATCATTAGTGTTGTACCTCATGATTTTTGACAACTGTATCTTCTTTTATGTACACTGAGAGCATCTGCACCAAAGACAAATTCCTTGTGTGTCCAATCACCCTTGGCCAATAAAGAATTCTATTCCGTTCTATTCTATTCCATTCTATTCTATTCCATTCCATTCCCAATCCTGGCAACCTAAGAAAACATGAACTGGATTGTTGCATGTGTTTCATTGTGGCTCGGTGCATGCTTTTTCTCAGCTGTGATGGGTTAGGTACGGGTAGAGATTACTCTTGCACATATGTGCTAGTTGTTCCTGACTCTAGGGGGCAGTGCTCATCTCTGTGGTCATGTGGCCGCTATTACTAAATGCCAAAGGCGCACAGAACACTCCGTTACCTTCCCACCAAAGCTTGTAACACATGTCTACTTTTACATGCTTTCGAACGGCTATGTTAGCAGAAGCTGGGCCAAGTCACAGGAGTTCCTTACACTGCACTAGGGATTCGAACTGCCGACCTTTCGCCTGACAAGCTCAGCTTTCTTAGCCACTGAGCCACCCGTGCGATTGGTCACGTTAGCCTTTCAAGCCAGGCACAAATGTTTGCAATCCACAAATCTCCCCTGGTGCGAATCCTCACTTCTTGAGACAAACTTTTACCCTCTTGGCTTTTCCTCAGTCGACGATGCCGTCTCTCTTCGGCTGCGTTCGGGCATCTTGGAGCAAACCGGCACCACAGTTGACGTCCTCCAGAGCGACACCATGGACCACTACCGCACCTTCTACATGCTGGAACGTCTTCTCCATTCTCCCCCCAAGTTGCTGAACCAGCTGCTTTTCCAGATCCCGCCGTGCCGTCAGACAATGCTGATTGAAAGGTGGGCTAGCATGCAAATATCCGAATGAAAGGGAGAATGAAAAACGCACTACCTAGAGAGGAGATAGAATTAGAGAAAATAATAATAGAAACGAGTGAGGGCACCAAGGCACAAGCAAGTAAGATATATAAGATATTATTATTATTATTATTATTATTATTATTATTATTATTCATTATCACAAAAACTAGTAATACACAGCAAACAAGATTGGAGGCGTCTGTAATATGGTAAATGATTTAGCTTTACTAGATAAACAGTCAAAGCAATGGAAAATGCAGTTGAATGTTTCCAAATGTAAAATAATGCACTTGGGGAAAAAGAATCCTCAATCTGAGTATTGTATTGGCAGTTCTGTGTTAGCTAATACTTCAGAAGAGAAGGATTTAGGGGTAGTGATTTCTGAGAGTCTCAAAATGGGTGAACAGTGCAGTCAGGCGGTAGGGAAAGCAAGTAGGATGCTTGGCTGCATAGCTAGAGGTATAACAAGCAGGAAGAGGGAGATTGTGATCCCCTTATATAGAGCGCTGGTGAGACCCCATTTGGAATACTGTGTCCAGTTCTGGAGACCTCACCTACAAAAAGATATTGACAAAATTGAACGGGTCCAAAAACGGGCTACAAGAATGGTGGAAGGTCTTAAGCATAAAACTTTATCAGGAAAGACTTCATGAACTCAATCTGTAGAGTCTGGAGGACAGAAGGCAAAGGGGGGACATGATCGAAACATTTAAATATGTTAAAGGGTTAAATAAGGTCCAGGAGGGAAGTGTTTTTAATAGAAAAGTGAACACAAGAACAAGGGGACACAATCTGAAGTTAGTTGGGGGAAAGATCAAAAGCAACATGAGAAAATATTATTTCACTGAAAGAGTAGTAGATCCTTGGAACAAACTTCCAGCAGACGTGGTTAGTAAATCCACAGTAACTGAATTTAAACATGCCTGGGATAAACATATATCCATCCTAAGATAAAATACAGAAAATAGTATAAGGGCAGACTAGGTGGACCATGAGGTCTTTTTCTGCCGTCAGTCTTCTATGTTTCTAAGATGTTTTCGCAGGCAGACGGGTGTGTGATCCAAGGATTGACTAAGTGGTGGCAGGGTGAATTACAAGTAGATGTGCAAGAGATGAAGAATATAGTGGAGAATGTAAGGAAAATTAAGAATACAAGGGTTAGGGAAATGAGAAGGAAAATACTACATAAGTGGTATCACACACCCGTTCAACTTGCATACTCCCAGCAGAATGTTAAGAATATCTATTGGCATGGGTGTCAAGATAAGGGAGTGTTTATGCATATGATTTGGGAATGCCTGGTAGTTATTGTTTATTAGATTTGTATGCCGCCCCTCTCCGAAGGCTCGGGGCTGCTCACAACATAACAATAATACAATACATTACAAATCTAACAATAAAAAATTGGATCCATTTAAAAGACATTAATAACATAATAAAACCCCTAGCTATGCAGTCACACACATTCAACCTAATCTATCATGCAGCAAGGCCAAAAATATAATAAAAAGGGGAAAGATGGTAATTATCCCCACGCCTGGCGACAAAAGTGGGTCTTGAGCATTTTACGGAAGGCGGGGAAGGTGGGGGCTATTCGAATCTCTGGAGGGAGTTGATTCCAGAGGGCCGGGGCCGCCACAGAGAAGGCTCTTCCCCTGGGTCCCGCCAAACGACATTGTTTGGTCGACGGGACCCGGAGAAGGCCCACTCTGTGGGACCTAATCGGCCGCTGGGATTCATGCGGCAGGAGGCGGTCTTGGAGATATTCTGGTCCGGTGCCATGAAGGGCTTTATAGGTCATAATCAACACTTTGAATTGTGACCGGAAACTGATCGGCAACCAATGCAGACTGCGGAGTGTTGGTGTGACATGGGCATATTTGGGGAAGCCCATGATTGCTCTCGTAGCTGCATTCTATGTATGCCGCCCAGTTAAATTTTGGTTTGCACAGAGGCTCTGGGAGAGCGTTTTTTGCTACCAGAAAGCCTCCGGGGGGATGAGAGAAAGTATTTTTATCCTTCCCCAGCTCCAGGGAAGCCTTTGGAGTCTGGGGAAGGTGAAACATGAGCCTACTGGGCCCACCAGAAGTTGGGAAACAGGCCATTTCCGGCCTTCAGAGGGCCAACGGGTGGCAGGGGAAGTTATTTTTGCCCTCCCCAGGCATTGAATTATGGGTGTGGGCACTCGCGCATGCGCAATAACAACAACAATTTATTAGATTTGTATGCCGCCCCTCTCTGAGGATTCAGAGCAGCTCACAACAAGTAAAACATCATATACAAATCCAATATTAAAACAGTTTTAAAAACCCTTATTAAAAAAACCCAATCATATAATCAATAATAATAATAATAATGATAATAACAACAACAATAATAATTTATTAGATCTGTATGCTGCCCCTCTCCGAGGACTTGGAGCGACTCACAAGTAAAACATCATATACAAATCCAATATTAAAACAATTAAAAAAAACCTTATTAAAAAAACCCAATCATATAATCAATGATAATAATAATGATAATAACAACAACAATAATAATTTATTAGATTTGTATGCTGCCCCTCTCCGAGGACTTGGAGCGACTCACAAGTAAAACATCATATACAAATCCAATATTAAAACAATTTAAAAAACCCTTATTAAAAAAACCCAATCATATAATCAATAATAATAATAATAATGATAATAACAACAACAATAATAATTTATTAGATTTGTATGCTGCCCCTCTCCGAGGACTTGGAGCGACTCACAAGTAAAACATCATATACAAATCCAATATTAAAACAATTTAAAAAACCCTTATTAAAAAAACCCAATCATATAATCAATGATAATAATAATAATGATGATAATAACAACAACAATAATAATTTATTAGATTTGTATGCTGCCCCTCTCCGAGGACTTGGAGCGACTCACAAGTAAAACATCATATACAAATCCAATATTAAAACAATTTTAAAAACCCTTATTAAAAAAACCCAATCATATAATCAATAATAATAATAATAATGATAATAACAACAACAATAATAATTTATTAGATTTGTATGCTGCCCCTCTCCGAGGACTTGGAGCGACTCACAAGTAAAACATCATATACAAATCCAATATTAAAACAATTTAAAAAACCCTTATTAAAAAAAACCAATCATACAACCCAAGCAATCCATACATAAAACGAAACAGCTAAGGGTACATTAATTTCCCCATGCCTAGTGACATAGATGGGTTTTTAACAATTTATGAAAGGCAAGGAGGGTGGAGGCAATCCTAATCTCCGGGGGGAGTTGATTCCAGAGGGACGGGGCCGCCACAGAGAAGGCTCTTTCAGAGAAGGTTCGCCATCACCGTCCTACCCCTTGAGCCCAAAACATCTCTTGTTAAGTAAAACATTTGTTTTAAGTTTTTGCCCCATTATACCCTCCTTCTAGCCACTGTTGTTTAAGTGAATCGTTGCAATTGATAAATTAGCAACATAGCTGTTTAAGCGAATCTGATTTCCCCGTTGATTTTGCTTGGGCCACAGTAACGGTCGTAAGTATGAACCAGTCACTAAACGAACCGTCGTAAGTTGAGGACCCCCTGCAGTGGCCATGTTTTTATTCCTTCCCAGGTACTATGCCTTCAACGCTGCTTTTGTCCGTGAAGTGCTGGGGAAAAAGCTATCCAAAGGAACCAAGAAGGATCTGGATGACATCAGTGCCAAAACTGGGGTGACGCTTAAAAGTTGCCGCCGGCAGGTAAGTTGGCGCCCAATTTCCCAAAACTAGCTTTTTGTCTGTTTTCAATATTTATTTATTTATTTATTTTTATTAATTAATTAATTAGACTTCTATGCCTCCTTTCTCAACCGACTCGGGGCATCTTACAACATAATAAATACAGTACAAGTGTGTAGAAATCTACAAAATACAGTGGCACCTCTACCGACAAAAACCTCTAGATGGAGGGACCCAGGGGAAGAGCCTTGTCTGTGGCGGCTCCAACCCTCTGGAATCAGCTCCCTCTGGAGATTAGAACCGCCCCCACCCTCCTTGCCTTTCGTAAACTCCTTAAAACCCACCTCTGTCGTCAAGCGTGTGGGAACTGAAACATCTCCCCCTGCCTATGTAGTTTTTTTGTGTATGATATGACTGTATGTATGTTTTCATATACTGTATTTGGGGTTTCTTGTTTTTTAGACTTTTTAAATGTATTATTGTTATTTTAGATTCTAACTAACTAATAATAATTATTATTATTATTATTGTTATTATTGTTATTATTATTATTAGAGATCTTATCTATTTTTGCAACCCCAGGCTAGTATGATTTGTCTCCGGCTTAAATTATTGGCTTCTAATAAATAAATAAATTAATAATAATAATAATAATAATAATTATTATTATTATTATTATTATAGATCTTATCTATTTTTGCAACCCCAGGCTAGTATGATTTGTCTCTGGCTTAAATTATTGGTTTCTAATAAATAAATAAATAAATAAATAAATAAATAAATTTATTATTATTATTATTATTATTATTATTATTATTATTATTATTATTATTATTATAGATCTTATCTATTTTTGCAACCCCAGGCTAGTATGATTTGTCTCCGGCTTAAATTATTGGTTTCTAATAAATAAGTAAATTTATTATTATTATTATTATTATTATTATTATTATTATTATTATAGATCTTATCTATTTTTGCCTAGTATGATTTCTCTCCCACGATGGCTTAAATTACTGGTTTCTAATAAATAAGTAAATTTATTATTATTATTATTATTATTATTATTATTATTATAGATCTTATCTATTTTTGCAACCCCAGGCTAGTATGATTTCTCTCCCACGATGGCTTCAATTACTGGTTTCTAATAAATAAGTAAATTTATTATTATTATTATTATTATTATTATTATTATTATTATTATTATTATTATTATTATAGATCTTATCTATTTTTGCAACCCCAGGCTAGTATGATTTCTCTCCCACGATGGCTTCAATTATTGGTTTCCCCCTCTCCTTCCATTTCAGTTTGACAATTTCAAGCGCGTTTTCAAAGCCGTGGAGGAACTACGCGGGTCGCTAGTAGAAAATATCCAGCAGCACTTTTTGCTTTCCGATCGGTTAGCCAGGTACGAAAATAAGCCTGCATGATGTAGTGTGCTGAAGGTAGAGTTATTGGGAGGGTTGGACTAGAAGACCTTTAAGGTGCCTTCCAGCCCTAAGATTCTATGAATCACAATTTCTGGACATTCAATCCACTATAGAATTCATTGTGATTTCTCGCACATTCTACCTCCTTCTCTTTTCCTCCACTCCCTCTCATTGAAGGACTGCAATTTTTTTTTTACTACTACACTGTGGTGTGGCTTGTTTTGTGGGTGTGGCTTGCCGGCCATGTGACCAGGTGGGAGTAGCTTGGCGATCATGTGACAGGGCTTAAAGGTCATGTGACTGGCTTAAAGGTGGCTAACTTGATGTCATTCACGTCAACGGTTAGGGTTAGGGTGCCTGGCCTCTCCTTGCCTCAAAGAGATTTATTTATTTATTTATTTATTTATTTACTTACTTACTTACTTACTTACTTACTTACTTACTTACTTACTTACTTACTTACTTACTTACTTACTTATTGGATTTGTATGCCGCCCCTCTCGGTAGACTCGGGGCGGCTAACAACAGTGGTAAAAACAACATGCGACAATCCAATACTAAAGCAGCTAAAAGCCCTTATAAAACCAATCATACATACAAACATACCATGCATAAATTGTAGCAGCCTAGGGGGAAAGAATATCTCAGTTCCCCCATGCCTGACGGCAGAGGTGGGTTTTAAGGAGCTTACGAAAGGCAAGGAGGGTGGGGGGCTATTCTAATCTCTGGGGGGAGTTGGTTCCAGAGGGCCGGGGCCGCCACAGAGAAGGCTCTTCCCCTGGGTCCCGCCAAACGACATTGTTTAGTTGATGGGACCCGGAGAAGGCCAACTCTGTGGGACCTAACCGGTCGCTGGGATTCGTGCGGCAGAAGGCGGTCCCGGATGTATTCTGGTCCGATGCCATGAAGGGCTTTATAGGTCATAACCAACACTTTGAATTGTGACCGGAAACTGATCGGCAACCAATGCAGACTGCGGAGTGTTGGTGTAACATGGGCCTATTTAGGGAAGCCCACGATTGCTCTCACAGCTGCATTCTGCACGATCTGAAGTTTCCAAACAATTTCCCTCTCTATTTGCTATTACTGAACATCCAAACTATACTATTTAATTCTATATATATATATGCCATATGGGTACATACGTATTATTATTATTATTATTTATTCGATTTCTTTTATTTTCTTTTATCTTTTTTTATAAATAAAGTTTATTAAATAACAAGGGGTAAATAGGGGGGAGAAAAAAGGGGGGTACATAAAATCAAAAAGGTGGGGGTATTTGTTACATGATATGACATTTCAAAATTGTATATCTTACGTTGTAACAAAAATTCACTGTTTTGATTGTTAGTATTTATATCTTATTACTATTAATAATAATATATATCTTGTTGTTCCATTTGTATGCCTTACCATATTAATTGAAACCTATAAAGATAATAAATGATAGTAAATAGAATAAAAGGAGTAGTTTGTAAAAAAGAAAAGTAGGCGAAGTAACGTTAAAGTTGTATAAAATAATTTCTATGTTGCCCAATCCCGAAGGACTCGAGGCGACTTACAACAACAATATGAGTGCGATATAAATAAATACAAAGTGGTAAAAAGAAGTCGAACATTATCTAAGGCCAAAACATTATCAAACACACTATCAGGCACACAAAAATATACATTATCTACTATATAAACTGTATGCGTATGTACACACACACGCACAGCTCTTCTGAAATTATACACATTCAACCTCATTTACTGCGGTAGGAAAAACATACTCGGAGTACAGAAGGGGAAAAAAATAAAAAAAAATAAAAATATTTCTAGAATAGAATAGAATAGAATTTTTATTGGCCAAGTGTGATTGGACACACAAGGAATTTGTCTTGGTGCCTATGCTCTCAGCGTACATAAAATAAAATATACATTTGTCAAGAATCATGTGGTACAACACTTAATGATTGTCATAGGGGTCAAATAAGCAATGAAGAAGCAATATTAATAAAAATCTTAGGATATAAGCAACAAGTTACAGTCATACAGTCAACATGGGAGGAAATGGGTGAAAGGAATGATGAGAAAAACTAGTAGAATAAAAGTGCAGATTTAGTAGAAAGTCTGACAGTGTTGAGGGAATTATTTGTTTAGTAGAGTGATGGCGTTCGGAAAAAAACTGTTCTTGTATCTAGTTGTCTTGGTGTGCAGTGCTCTGTAGCGACGTTTTGAGGGTAGGAGTTGAAACAGTTTGTGTCCAGGATGTGAGGGGTCAGTAAATATTTTCCCCGCCCTCTTTTTGACTCGTGCAGTCTACAGGTCCTCAAAGGAAGGCAGGTTGGCAGCCATTGTTTTTTCTGCAGTTCTGATTCTCCTCTGAAGTCTGTGTCGGTCCTGTTGGGTTGCAGCACCAAACTGGTTCTGCATACCTGACAGTATTTGTAGGAGCCCATCACTGCCTCACACATACACACACTACCAGCAGTATCTCTCATCCTTAAGATATGTGGACTTCAACTCCCAGAATCCCCTAGCCTGCATCTGAGTTGAGGTCCACCGTTATTAAAAATGGATCTGGCCTAATGTTTCTCAACTCTTAGCAACTGTTAAGCTCTGCAGACTTCAACTCCCAGAATTCTTCTTCCCCGCTAGTCTTCCTGGCTGGGGAATTCTGGGTGTCTGAAGTCCACATTGCCAAGGTTAAGACACAATACCTCCGGGACCGCCTTCTGCCGCACGAATCCCAGCGACCAGATAGGTCCCACAGAGTTGGCCTTCTCCGGGTCCCGTCGACTAAACAACGTCGTTTGGCGGGACCCAGGAGAAGAGCTTTCTCTGTGGCGGCCCCGACCCTCTGGAACCAGCTCCCCCCGGAGATTAGAACTGCCCCACCCTCCTTGCCTTTCGTAAAGTTCTTAAGACCCACCTCTGCCGTCAGGCATGGGGGAACTGAGACATCTCCCCTGGGCCTATACAGTTTATACATGGTATGTTTGTGTGTATGTTTGCTTTTAATAAGGGGTTTTTAGCGTTTTTATAATTATTAGATTTGTTCTTACATTGTTCTTGTTATTGTTGTGAGCCGCCCCGAGTCTACGGAGAGGGGCGGCATACAAATCTAATAAATAATAATAATAAAAAATAATAACAATGATGTAGATCCCACCATTAGACGAGGACAGATCTCGGTAAAGAATAAACACAATTTTTGTCCGCATAACCCCTCACTGTATGCCGTTCTCTGGCATAACATGAAATCTGAACGCAGAGATTTGAAAGCAGTGGGCCTCCGTGCTAGAGGAGGGGCTCCTGAGCACGTCCAGAATGCAAAAAACCACCCCCAAAGTTGTGGACAAAGGCCCACTCCCAAATGTTCTGTCGGGCTCCCTGGTAGACTCCTCCCAAAAATTCACAGGTACAAATTTCAGACACACACACACACACACGTTTGAAAATTCAAAACAATGTTCTTTATAATGAAAAGTCACTTAACCTAAGCCCTCTTTTGGGATAGCAAAGAGCACTGGTCTCCAAACAAACTGGTAATTTGTACAAGTCCCTTATCAGTCCCGTGATACTTAGCTTGCAGCTGTGAGGCAATTCACAGTCCTTCTTCTTTCACAAAGTGAAACACACTTTGCCCTGGTTTAGTTTCAAAGCGGGGGAAAATCAGCACACAAAAGGTCAAAGTCAGTAAAGCAGGCACGAAACACAAGGATCAGATAATCCTCCGCAATGGCCAAACCCACAGGCTGCTCTTTATAGCAGCCTCACTAATGACCACAGCCCCACCCAAGCACAGGTGGCCTCATTTTCTTTGATAATAATCTCTCAGTTGTTGTTGCCTATGCATCGCTCTCCGCATGTGTGGCTGTATCATTAACTCTTGTTCTGAATCCAAGGAGGATAATTGATCTCATTCTGAGCTGTCTGCCCCACTCTCCTCCTCCCTGTCACTCATGTCTTCTTGGTCAGAGGAGCCTTCATCAGCAGATTCCACCAGGGGCAAAACAGGCCTGCAGCATGTGGATGTCTCCCCCACATCCACAGTCCTTGGGGCAGGAGCTGGGCCAGAGCTAACCACAACACCAAAGAAATAAAATAAGGAAATATTTTTTTCCCCCTAATCTAAACTTCAGCTTGGAGGGAGGGCCATTTTGCCTCTTGAGCAAAAAAATACAGCTTTTGTGTGCCACGCACCCACAAAACACACCCTGGCTTAACCCCCCAAATCTTCTCCACCCCGCTAACCTCCGCAGGGACTACGCCGCCATCGTATTCTTCGCCAACAGCCGTTTTGAGACTGGGAAGAAGAAATTACAATATTTGAGCTTTGAAGATTTTGCTTACTGTGCTGAACAGATGATCGAGAATTGGACTTTGGGGGCGATGGGTAAGAGGGCAGATCCTTCAGGGTATGGGGTGGGAGTAACCTGGGGGTAGAGTAGGCCATTCTCCAGTGGGAATTCAGGGCCTGTTACACCCACAGCGATGTTGTAGGCTTCTTTATAAAGCAATAAAGGCAGAAACAAACAAACAGACCAATCAGTGACTCATTTTTATTCGCCCTGGCAGATACCAACGTAGACGACATGGACGTCGACTTGGATAAAGAATTTTTGCAGGGCCTGAAAGAGTTAAAAGTTCTGATTGCGGACAAAGATCTTTTAGATCTGCACAAGAGGTATACGGGTCCTGGGAAGGGGGCTCGGCCGAATATTCAAAGCTTTGGCGCAAGGCAAATTAATATTTTTATCTATTTTATTATTTATTTTATTATTTAGATTTGTATGCCGCCCTTCTCCGCAGACTCGGGGCGGCTCACAGCAAGATACAGCAAATCGTGACCAATCCAAATAAATTTAAAAGATTTAAAAAGATTTAAAAAGAATCCCATTTATTAACAAACACACACACAAACATACCGTGCATTTTTGCATGACGAACGTTTTTGGACGGACTTAATTCAATCAATAAACCACTGCTAATAACTGGCTTAGGAGTGGAGAGACACACAAATCTCAAAGCAATCTTTTACCAAAAAACCCCTCCAACAACCCTCAGCAAAGCCTTAAATCGGACCAGTGCAATTATTTATGGTTGTGTCCAGAAGTTTCAAATGCCTGGCAAAATGCCTAGAAGTTTTTTTTGATAAGATAGACGAAGCAGAATAAAGGCTCATCACTATCAGCTGCAAGGCCCACTGGCAGGCCACAGTAATTATAGAGTTTTACACTTGTCCTGCAAGGCAAGCAAATATGTTTGTTAGGAGCTAACCGGATGTGCTATGAATTAAATATCATTTTTATACAATTTTTCATTCTGTCCCAAGACTTTTGAGCAGTTAACCCTCAGCCATAGAGGGAGGCAACAAAGCTCCTTTGATGAGGTACAGCAAAGCTAAGGGCAGTCTCATTCCTCGGAGAACGCTGAGGACTAGCACCTTGTCCCTCAATTTGGAGAGAGAAGGAGCAGAAGCCTAGTCGAACTCCTCGACTTAATGGCTGGTCCTTTTATCAACCCGTTCAGGGTTACCCTTTGAATGCTGAGCAATGAAGCCGTCTGTATGGTCATTTTCTCCGTCCAGCATTTGAGCCATTGTGTTTTACCACAGTTTTTATGCCAAATAATCAACAATTAATTTCCAATTTTCAGCAAAATCACATCTTAAGAAACAATGGCCTTGCTCACAAACCCATTATATTATTATATAATGTACAGTAATATACAGTGTATGTATGTATGTGTTCGTAGATTTTCACGGGTACAGGTATGACAGGTATATATGTTTTCGTAGATTTTCACAGGTACAGGTATGACGGTCTTGGTATATTCGGGTTTCTTCCCGTGTAGGATTTGGAAATTTCTGGCGATGTTTCGACGAGGTCCCACTCGTCATCTTCAGGCTGATGCTTCTGTCCTTGTTCTAGGGCGAACACAGCGAGACCTGAGCTGCCTTCCTTCTATAAATACTGGTGGCTGGGTGTGGTTTGATGGCTCAACAATTGCCCACACCCAGCCACCAGTATTTATAGAAGGAAGGCAGCTCAGGTCTCGCTGTGTTCGCCCTAGAACAAGGACAGAAGCACCAGCCTGAAGATGACGAGTGGGACCTCGTCGAAACGTCGCCAGAAATTTCCAAATCCTACACGGGAAGAAACCCGAATATGCCAAGACCCCAAACACATTATAAAATCATTGCTGGTCCTCTGGTCAACCCCGTTTTACAACTGTTTCGACTTACAGCCAAAGTGGGCAGCCTCCATTACAGTCGTAACTTGAGG